>NC_028637.1:32805169-32891278 GCF_001406875.1 Solanum pennellii | reverse complement strand
AAATTTATAGAACAAAATTATGGAAACATGAAAAGTCACATGAATTATTGTTAAAATAAATATAAAAAAGATAGAGATGAAATTTAATTTTAAAGATACATGAATCTACTTTAATTTCTTGATAATTACTCATTTTTATTTTTATTTACATTTATGTTAGAAATTTGAAAGGTCAAGATTATGTAATAAGAATAAGAAGATTATATATATATAAATTATATAAGTTTTAATTTATTAGAGGAGCAAAATGGTAATTCAACTTTTAAGTTTTGAGCTTCATGCTTATAATAATTTATGATTATAATAACATATCAACTTATCATAAGAATCTAAGAAAAATTCAAATAGCAAAAGAAATATTAAATAATACTAGCTTATTTATAAAAACATAATTTTAAAACAATATAATTTTTGAAATAGTTTTTTTTTTGAAACAGTTGAAAAATAAAACTTACCTTAAAAGGTGATTCTTTTATTTTTTCAAATCATTTAAAATAAACTTACTAAAAGAGAAGTGAAAATATTTAATTTATGTTTATAAAGATATTTCAACTCTGAAAATGGTGTAAAATTTTAGGTTCGGTCAAAAATTCGTCTCTATAACAAATTCCATTCCGACACTCGAAAATACAAAATACCCCAAAAACCACTTTGTTAATTAACAACTTAGCCTTTAAAACTCATCAATATACCAAATTATCAACTCTTAACTCAAAGTTGAAAACCAACTTTTCAAACTCGATCATAAATGACTTCGCGTCGATATCGGGACCAAGCTTGCTAAAAATTAGCAACTGAGTCACTGCAACATATAGCACAGAGCGAGAAGTAATTAGAATGAAGGTAGAAGTAAGCAAAAAGAGGAGTTCTAAACAACAAAATACGACAAGACCGGAAGCAAGCTAAAACTATATACCTAACAATCCCTCCCAAAACCGTGATGTAACAAGTATAGAGTTGTGCTAACAAAAAAGTAGAGGTCCCAGAAGTGGACCAAATCAAAGTTATCTCAAGAAGCAAATAATGATCTTTAGAAGGTCCATAAGGAGATAAGCTAGTCAAAGACGCGAAGTGATCACTCTCATCTCCACACGCAATTCACACTAGTCATCATTAATTCACACATTCATGCTCAATCTATTTATAATGGAAGTCACACCTACTTTTAAGTTGACCGCTCTCGCTCCATGATAGAAGACCAAGGCTTATACTTTTCGAATGACCTCGAAATGCTATCACACTATTAAGAATAAGATCATAACATCAATACAGTCATAGAGAAACTAAAATCACATAAAATTGAGATTGACAAATTTCAGACTCAAACAAGAATTAAAGTATCCATGCTTGAATTTCAAGAACTGACTCTATCAAGAGGTCCTAATGTAACTTCCCGTCATACAAAGAGCTAGATCTAGAAAGAACTAATTTGGAAAAAACAAAATTTGAAATTTTACAAGTTATGCTTGAGTTGTGAGCTTTTTGTAAATTTCAGACAGTCATAACTTTTAGTACAAGATGATTTGGGTGGTCCATGATATATCAAATGAAATGTCTTGGAATATTTTTTCTAAAACCACCGAGTTTTCTAAATTTTGAGCATGTATGAGGAATATATATTCGTTTGTAGTTAGATTATCTAGCAAAGGAAAGTTACCCAAATTAGTGAAAGATATTTGGTCTTTTCCTTACCTTATCAACTTAAAACAAATTTAGTAATTTTATTGGGTCAAATCTAATTTAGGTCAGTTTTCATAATCCCAAAATATGCTTGGGCTTATGAAAGAGAGTCTAAGAAGAGAAAGGAAAAAAAAAGAGGGAAGGTTCAAGGATTTCACTGAGATTTCTTACGGATCGGATATTTTTTCACCAAGGGTTTGATCCCTAAGAAGGATGTGAGTTCTCATAATTTTCGGGTTCATTCTCCCAAAGGAAAAACATGCTTATTTAATACAAATTTCATTCTTGAGGTTGAAGTATTTGATTTCTTGAAGAGTCTTCTTGAAATTTCAGTCTTAATCTTGATTGTTGGAATTTTAATGAATTCTTGAGATGAGTGTTAGTAGTTTGAGGTTTTTTTGAGTAGATTATCGTGTACATATTTTGGGTATTTGAATCAAAGTATGTTTGGAAGAAACCATTTGCCAAGGCGAATTAGGGTAAAAAATAAGAAAGAAAATTTGTCAAGGAGTTTTGGGCAGAGGCTGATGCCCGCCACACCAATGAGTTGACAAAGGTCCTCTTTAGTTCAAGGTCTAGTGCATTGTGCCACTCAATGAACCACGTTCACCTTCCCCCACCCCTTTTTTGTTGTTTGACCCGTCTGAGTTCTTTCGAAGGCTACCTTTACTCCATATTAATTCTAACTACTCTAAACTACATCTAAGAATTGATAAATCATTTATACCGTACATCATAACCTTTGAATTCACAATTCAAATTAAAGATAGATTTAAGAGTTAAGTCTTGAGAGTTATTTCTAGTCATTTGAGAAGTCTTTCACAATCGTTTAAAACTTGTTTTAATACATGAATACTTGAGTTTGAGGATGAGGAGAGTAGAGTTCATTTATTAAAAAATGTGTGAGAACTAAGTATATCCAAGAGTAAATTTGTTTACATTTAAGAAGAGAGGACCAAAAGAGTTCATGAGGACTTTTGACAGCTATATCTTTTAACTGAAACCTTTTGAGTAATAATCTCAAAGTTGAGGATGAGGGAAATGTTTTTTAAAATCTTATGAGATAAATTATATTTCGGGAGTAGTATTGAACACCGTTATGGGGGAGACTTCTAACGACTCATAACCCTCATAAACCATGTAGCCAATGTGGGTAGTAAGGGTCATACTTTTTAGATGCTTTCTTATTACCTTTTAAGCATATATTAGTAGATCCAATTAGTTGAGGAGTTCTATACCACGGAGAGGTATAGGACAACTCTTGTAGCATGAACGAGATGTTGTATCATCACATATCTCATAGTGATAGTTGTCGGTTAGAGAATCTCCTAGCGAGAGTTTATTTTGTATTTATACATACAAACTAATTTACATTGTATTTTTCAATATATTGATTGGTTATCTACTGCTTTAATATTCTTCTTTATATTGCATTACTACTATTATTTCTTTTATATTGAAATGAGTTGAGATTGAGTTGAGTTGAGATGAGTTAAGTTTTTTCTTCAACTCTAGCTCTGCCTTATGTCCTGTTTCACATTTCCCATTGTATGCTTGTACATTCCATGTATTGATGCTATTTCACCTGCATCTTTCATGACGCAGATACAAGAACTCGGGATCATTAGGCCATGCTTTGTTTATCCAGTTGAGTTAGAGAGTTATTTGGTGACCCTCGCTGCCTCCTGAAGATCCCTTATTCTTCAGTTATTTCCGTTAGTTATGATGATTAGGGGGTCTAGTCCAATATTTTGCATAGTATTAGATGCTTCTTATATATATCGGCAATAGTAGGGCATGAGTCTTGTTTATTTCTGTTTTAATATTTTAGACTTGAGTTGCCCTTGAGGCTAGTTTGAATGTTTTATTTTTGAAATACTCTCAGAATATCTTTTGATATATTGAGTTTAAGTTTACTTTTGAGTTCTTTTATTAATAAGTATGTCTTTTTCTGAGGTTTGAGGCGTGACAAACATGGTATTAGAGCGCAAAGTTAAAGAGTCCTAGGGTGTCTATGAAGTCGTGTCTATAGATTCCTAGTTATCGATTTGAAGCACACCACATCCATATCTAGGAGGTTGCAACATTAGGTTTTACTATCCCACTTATTTTATACTCTTTTTGTGCGATAGAGTTTATCTCGATAAAGTTTCTTTCTAACCCATGCATGCTCTTATATTTATGATCATGCCTCAATGAAGAGCTGTCGGAGATCTTCCTATTAGAAAAATTATGATCTTCAAGAGTACCTAATGCACCAGATGCAACCCCAAGGAGAGGTCACTAATGTTGAGTTCTAAAATGCTATCTGGATGTTGAGCCATGTGGTGGACAACTAAGAAGGTCAACAGAGAGGGCATCCACAGGATGTGGTTGATACATTAAGAGTGTGAGTTCTTAAGTATGAATTCTCCTAACTTTATGGTTCAAGTGTCACTGAGGATCCAAGAAAATTTGTGGAAGAGTTGCAGAAAGTTTTTGAGGTTATGCATGTTCTGGTTCTCAGCGAGAAGAACTAGATGCATACCAATGAAGGGTGTTTCTAGAGTCTGGTATGACCAATGGAAGAAGGGTGGAGTAGAGGGTGCACCAATTATGATCTGGGCTATATTTGAAGGTTCCTTCATAGGGAATTTCTTTCCCCATGAAATGAGAGAGTAAAAGGTAAGAAAAATCCTCACTCTTAAGCAGGAATCCATGAGTGTGCATGATTACAACCTCAAGATCACTAAAATTTCCCATTATGCTCCGGAGATGATTGCTGATATGAGGAGAAGGATGATCTTGGTTCTTTTTGTATTTTTTCTTCTGTCAAGTATGGATGGCAAAGAAGGTATGCTAATAATAGACTTGGACATAAGCGGATTTACGATCAATGTGCAACAAGTTGAGGAAGATAAGCTAAGGGAGAAAGAACATTTTTGGAACAACAAAGCTAAGACAACCAAAAATTTGTCCGAGAAGTACAAGAGTAATGCAAACTGTTCATATTTTCAGGAAAAGCGCAATAGACTTGCTCCATCATCGTCTAGTGCACCTGCAGCAAGGAACAGATGAGTTGAAGGATCAAAATTCTCAGAATTTTAGAGCTTGGACTGCATAGTCTCAAAGTTTTGTGGCACAAATAGGTAATGGTGCATGTGCTAAGTGACAGAGTAATCACCCAAAAGCGTGTCATGACGGCTCTACTAGTTTCTTAAAGAATGGTCAAAATGGTTACTTCATGAGAGAGTGCCCTAATAAATGGTAGGGTAGTGTTTATCGTGACAATAGGGCCCAATCATATTCAGTGGCTCCGCTAGACATAGCTACACCTAGAAGAGCTACTTCAGGGAGAGGCGGAGGATCAAACTGTGTGCAAGCTATCACCAGTTGTCAAGATCAAGAGAATTTGCCAGATGTTGTCACTTGTATGATCAGTCTTTACTTTTGATATTTATGCATTGTTAGATTCAGGTGCAGGTCTATATTTTTTCACTCTATATGCTGCTACGAGGTTCGATATTATTCCCAAACAACTTCTTGAGACCATTAATGTTTCTACACCTTATTTTGAGTCTATTTTAGTTAAGAGGGTTTATCATGATTTTACCGTTTCTATCAATAACAAGAACATCAACATGTACTTAGTTGAGTTAGACACGATAGATTTTGATGTTATTCTAGGTATATACAGGCTTCATGCCTGTTATGCCATAGTTAATTGTAGTACTCGAGTAGCTAAGTTTCCTACTGAGCCATTTATTAAGCTGCAGTAGTTCAGCAGTACCTAAGGGTTATTTTACATGGTACTTTAAGGTGAGGAATTTTGTTTTCCTAGTGGGTGCTTCTATCATTTAGTCAGAGTTAATGTTAATAAATCTAGTGTTGAGACACCACATATTCAGTCAGATCCAGTTGCGGGTGAGTTTACAGAGTTCTTTAATATTATTCCCTCAAAGTCCCTCTTGGGATAAAAATAATCTTTGATAAAGATATTCTTCGTGATACTCATCCTTTCTCTATTCTTCCATTTAGAATGGCTCGAGCAGTTTTGAAAGAGTTAGAAGTGTAGTTGAAAGATATTTCTTGGGAAAGGTTTTATTCAACCAAGTGTCTCACCTTGAGGCATTCCGGTCTTAATTTTGAGGAAGAAAGATTTTTATCTTAGGATGTGTATATATTACCTCCAATAGAACAAGGTTACTATCAAAAATAAGTATTTCCTTCAAGGATTGATGAGCTTTTCGATCAACTTCAGGGTTCCACTTATTTTTCTAGATAGACCTCAGATCAGGTTATCGTCAGTTGAGAGGAAGAGAGAGTGATATTCCAAAGACTCTATTGAGGACACGTTATGGTCCTTATGAGTTTCTAGTCATGTCTTTTGGGTTGACTAATGATCCAGCGACGTTTATGGATCTTATGAACAAAGCATTTAAGCCTTCTCTTGATATTTTTGTTATCGTATTTATTGATGACATTCTAATTTATCCAAATAATGAGGAAGATCATGTTAGTCATCTCAAAATAGTTCTTCAAACTCTCAAGGATAGATAGTTGTTTGATAAATTCTTAAAGTGTGAGTTTTTACTTGAGTCACTGGCATTCTTAAGCAATATTGTTTCTATTGATGGAATTCAAGTGGCACACAAAATATTAAGGTAGTGCGGAACTGGCGTAGACCCACATTTCTAGCTGATATTAAGAGTTTCTTAGGGTTGGCTAATTATAATAGGAGGTTTCTCGAGGGGTTATGATCTATTTCATCAATTTTAAGTATGATGACTCACAAGATAGAAAAGATTATGCTATGTTATATACTAAAGAGGTATCAATATTTCATAGAGTTCCGATGTTCATTATTTAATATAACGGTGCACAATTTACCATACAATTCTAGAAGTCTTTCCAGAAAGGTTTGGGCTTGAAGGTGAATTTGACTACATACTTCCATGCTCAGATTGATGGTCAAACAAAGTGTATAGTTCAGAATTTAGAGGATATGTTGATGGAGTGTGTAACCAATTTCAAGGGTTATTGGAATGATCAGTTATCTCTCAATAGTTATTGCTCTATCATCCAAATGGCTCCATAATAGGATCTTTGTGGGAGAAGATGTCGATATCATATTTGATGGATTAAGGTGGGTGAGGCTAAATTGATAGGACCGACCTGGTTCATCAAGCTAGGGTGGAAGTGAAGATCATCCAAGAGAGGTTGAAACAACACAGAGTTGTCAGAAATCCTATACAGATGTTACGAGAAGAGACTAGAGTTTGAGGTATATGATAGAGTTTACTTAAAGGTTTCACCCATCAAGGGTGTTATGAGATTTGGTAAAAAGAGGAAGCTCAGTCCCCCGGTATACTGGTCCTTACCGGATATCAGAGAGGATTGGTAATGTAGCCTATGAGTTGGAGATACGATAGAGTTAGCAGAAGTCTATCTAGTATTCCACATTTCAATATTGAAGAAGTGTATGGGTGATCCTTCCCTTTTTACACTGACCAAAGATACTTGTATTAAGGAAAACCTATCTTCTGAGGAGATTCTCCTTCAGATTCTAGATCTTCAGGTTTGCAAATGGAACCAAGGAGGTAGCATTAGTCAAGGTCTTATGGAGGAATCAGTTAGTTGAGGAAGCTACTTGGGAGGCTGAGAAGGATATGAAGAACACATACTCATATCTCTTTGAGCCAGAGAAATTCCCAATGTAAGATACTAACTCCTTCTTGGTACCTTTTTAATTTAAAATGTTACGTTGAATTGCATGTTGGGTGTTAGATGTTACAACCCTTAGTTCTACTTTAGAGTGATCTTATTCGAGGACGAATGTTCCCTAGGGGAGATATTATAACATCTTTCCTTAAAAAGAGCTAGATCTAAAAAGAACTGAATTGGAAAGAGAAATATGAAATTTTACAAGTTATGCTTGAGTTGTTAGTTTTGGGTCAACTTTAAATGACCATAACTTTCCATACAGGATTATTTGGGTGGATCATAAGATATCAAATAAATGGTCTTGGAATAATCTTTCCGACGACACCAGGTTTTGTATATTTCAACCTCATATAAGGGAGATATGCCCGTTCGAAGTCAGGCAATCCAGCTAAGGAAAGTTAACCAAGTTAGTGAAATATATTTTTGTCTTTCCCTTACCCCGTCAGCTTAAAACGAATTTAGATATATAATTGGGGTCAAATCTAATTTTGTCATTTTTCATAATTCCAAAATATGCTTAGGGTTCTGGAAGATAGTTCAATAAGAGAAAAGAGGAGAAAAAGGGAAGGTTCAAGGCGTTCATAGATATTTCTTAGGGATCGGAGTTTGTTTCACCAAGGATTTTCTCCCTAAGAGGTATGTGAGTTATCATAGGGTTGGGTTCATCCACCTCACGTCAATCATTCTATTTTAATTCAAATTTTATTCTTGAGGTTGAAGAATTTGAATTCTTGATATGTCTTCTTGAAATTTCATCTTAATCTTGATTGTTGCATTTGTGATGAATTCTTTAGATGAGTGTTAGTTATTTGAGGGTTGTTTTGAGTAGATAATCGTGTACATATATTGGGTAATTGAATCTAAGTGAGTTGGGAAGAGACGATTTGATCCTAGATGAAATAGGATCAAACAACGAGAAAGAAATTTGTAGGGAGTTATGGGAAGAGGCTAGTTCATCTCCCCACCAATACTCAAGAAGAGGTCTTCTGTAGTTCAAGGGATGACTTTGTATGCCACTCAGTGCGCCAGGGTCGCCTGCCTTCACCCCTTCTACATCGTTTGGACAGTCTGAATTCTTTCAAAGGGGACCTTTACTCCTTATTGATTCTAACTACTCTAAACTACATCTAAACATGGAGAAATCATTCATAACGTGAATCATAACACTTGAATTCATAATTCAAATTCAATGTGGATTTAAGAGTTAAGTCTTGAGAGTTCATTAAAGTCGTCTTGAAAGTCTTTGACGATCCTTTAAAACTTGTTTAAAAGATTGAATATTTGATTTTGAGGATGAGGAGAGTAGAGGTCATTTTAAAAAAAAAATTGATATATGGGAACTAACTATTTTCAAGAGTAAATGTTTTTATATATAAGAAGAGAGGAAACACCAATTTCCAAAAGAGTTCATAAGGAGTTTTGAGCACTATCTCTTTTAAAAGATACCTTTTGAGTAATAATTTCAAAGTTGAGGATGACGAAAGGTTTTTCTAAAAAACATATGAGCTAAGTTATATTTTGGGAGTAGTATTGAGCATGGATATGGGGAGAATTCTAACAACTCATAGCCCGCACAAACCATGTAGACAACGCGGGTTGAAATAGTCACGCTTTCTAGATGATTTCTTATTAGTTTTTAAGCATAACATAGTGGATCCTCTTACTTGAGAAGTGTTATACCCCTGCAAGGTATAGAACAGTTCTATATGTTGTATCATCACATAGCTCATATGGAAGGTTGTTGGTTAAAGAGTCTCCGAAACAGAGTTTATTTTATATTTTTACATACAAACTGAGCTACATTGTATCATCACATAGCTCATAGTGTAGATTAGATGTTGTATCATCACATAGTTCATAGTGAATGTTGTCGGTTAAAGAATCTCCTAAATAGAGTTTATTTTATATTTTTACATAAAAACTAAGTTACATTGTAATTCCAATACATTGAGTGGTTACCTACTATTTTAAAATATTTTCTTTACAACGTATTATTGTTCTTGCTTTTATATTAAAATGAGTTTAGATTGAGTTGACGTGAGACGAGGTAAGTTGTTTCTTCAGTTCCATTTCAAGCTTATCCCATGTTTTATATTTCTCCTTATTTGCTCGTACATTCAGTATATTGAAGCCATTTGGTCTGCATCTTTCATGATGCAAATACAGGTATCCAGGATCATCAACTAGCGCTTCATTGATCAAGTTGAGTTCTAGAGTATTTTGGTGAGCCTCTTTTCTTCAGAAGGATCCCTTATTTATCTTTAGTTATTTAAGTGTGTTAGGATGACCGAGCGTCTTGTCCTGACATCCCTTATAGTATTATAGGTCTCATAGATATATAGACAGTAGTATTTCATGAGTCTTGTTCATTTTAGTTTTTATGTTCTAGACTTGAGTTGCCCTTGATGTCAGTTTGGATGTTTTATTTCTAAATTATTTTGGGAGTTGTAAGACCCCCAAAATGAGTTAGGGTGTATAGATACTCACATGTACCTATTATCTTGTTAACATGTTAATTACGTGTCTTAAAGTATGCATGAGTGATTTGACTTCATTTGGAAGTCAAACGTCAAGAGACGACCAAGACGTTCGACGACTAGTCACCAGGAGGCCTTATATGTTTTGATGTGCTTATATGTGTGTAATTGGCTTATAAAGTGAGAATATGAGTAATAATTATTTTTATAGGAATTATAAGTGTCATGAAGTTTAGAGGTTAAACGTCCAAGACGTTCGAAAGTTAGCCCTTAAGATGTGGATGTTTGTAATGGCGTGTCTTGACATGTTTTACGTGTTCGTTTTGGGTGAAACTTTTATGGAAGGTATTCAACATGTTAAGGTTTATATTTACATTGGAAAATTTCAGGTACGAATCCCCAAGGGCCCCACAAGAAGCCCTCAAGGAGGACCCTAAGTCTATCGAGACACTGGCTTGGCAGTGTCAATCGACGGAGCTAAAGGACGCCTCGTCAGTCTACCAAAGCCCCATAGATGGGGAGGCATTGATGGACACTTAGCCTGGTGAAGGGTCAAGGAAATTTTCAATCCCCATACCCAAATGATGGCCTGCAGTACAGTCCGTCGATGAACATACTGGGTGTCATTTGAGACCGTCGATGTAGGCTGTGTAAAACTACCATACACGTTCTCTTATTATGAGATGAATGGAAAATTCAACCAATGTTCTAACCTGACACTAGGTTGTTTATTTGGTTATTTTGGGTGTATTTAAGTGATTAAAAACGTGAATAGCCCATTCCTAATCCTCAATTCAAAATTAGCCTTCCCTCTCCCAAAATATTCCCTCTAGAAACCTCCATTGGAGGTGAACATCAAGAAAACTTGGAGCTTGGATACCATGTATTATTCTTAAATTTTTAGAGGTTTTATTCTACATTTAGGTATGGTGATCCTTCATCTCTACTTAACCTTACATCTAGAGAGTTCTTCTCAAAGTTTTCAAACCAAGTTTATGATCAAATCTTCATCTTCTTCAATCTAGCCACGGGTTCTTTCTCAAAACGATTTCAAAGGATTAATCATGATAAATTGATGATAATGTATTGAATCTAAAGTGAATTTCAATCCAATTGCATGATGAACCGATGCTCCCTTCAACTCAAGATTTAGCCTATGTGTGGGCCTTGTGTTCTTGAATTTATTTTGATTGAATTATGATTCTAGCATGTTGAATTTCTTATATTTAATGCCTATATGGTAAGGTGATTATTAATTATGTGATATTGGATTAATGTGGGTTGATTCTTGAAGAACATGATCTCTACTTCTTATTCATTGTTAAGTATGGCATTCACTGTAACACTGACTCTATAATACATGAATGTGGGATTCGGTTGTGTAAGGATAATTGTATCTACTACTTTATATTTATGTTATTGATGAATTTTGGTTATGAACCATTCATCATCAAAGTAATGAAATCTTAGTAAGATTGATTTACATTCTTCTAACCTATAGATTGATAATGTATGTGCATGATGTGATGTCACTTCTAGGGTAGATGAAGCATGTGTTAGACTTGATTATTATTTACTCATATACTGCCCTAGATTGATATTATTGATTAAATATGATTGATGATCAATGCAAGGGAAATTGGTTAATGATATATGTCTCTCTACATTTTAGTTTATTGGTAATATAGTGTACTTGTTAGTAGCATGATATTGTAGTTGATTATGCATGATTTAGTCTATGTTAAAGTACATTAGGTACTTCCCCGAATTTGAATTGTTAATGAAAAAGGTGTATTGATCAATGATGATCAAAGGTTGATGAATTGGTACGAATGACTCTTCCTCTCTACTTCTTATAGTATTGGTAGTTGATGAAGCCTTGTATGGCATTGTGTGGTATGGTCCACATATGGTGGCAGTGTTTACTAAATATATATGTGATGTGATAATGTCCTTAAAGGCAATTAGATTATGAATGTGTGTTGATGATGATCACCCAATGTAAAATCTATGCCTAGTCTCTTATTCTAGTTGTGATCTAGGTTGTATAACTATTGTTTAAGCATGTGTATAACTATGTGAGGGATAGGTTTAGGTGCTTCCATTGATAAATTGTGATGGTTAATAATCCTTTACCTATGCACCCTTATATGAATGTGTGAATAGCTAAGGTGAGGAGTCTTAAGTGTAATATGATGTTGTCTTGTATCCTATGCTATTGATGTATGGTCTATGTTTGAATGTGAATTATGGTCCTAAGATGGTGACTGCCTCAATGTGTTGTTGATAGACATTATGTGATCATGTTGACCATTGAACACAAACTCACACTTCATGCATGCTTACAAGTAGTGTAGGTTAATGGTGTTTAATGAAAGGTATTCTCATATGCACTTGTGTCTACTACTATGCATGTAAAGTATATGTCTATGAAGCATGTTATGCATTCCCTTAACTAGGATGACTTGATAGGTGTACTAGTATGGGCAAGGGTATGGGACCTTGTCTATCCATTGCACATGTGTGCCTTGATAGGATAGTTCCTAGGTTTTGTTTGCTATGTGAATGAATATGAATGCATGATTATGTTAATGTATTAACATTTGTGGTCTTAATGTGTTGTGTGAAAGGATTGCTGACATATATGTGTACATACACATGTATGATGATCTAGTCAATATAGGCGCCTTGGATGGTGTTCTCAAGTGTAACCTAAACTAGATAGGTGCTTGCATATGTTATGTCCATGTGAAAGGGTTTCTGACATGATTTAGGTTGATGAACTATCATCTATGACCTATGAGCTAAGCATATGAGGAGTCAATATCCTAAAGCCTAAATTGTATAAGTAATGTTAATAAAGGCTTTTCAATAAAACAAACTTAGCTTAGCACCAAGTAATCTTGACAATGAGAGGTGTTGGCTTCCCTTGGAGGAAGATTCATCAATGGTTTATCATAGATTATTGACTTCCCTTGGAGGAACATTCACCTATGGTTCCACATGAGGTGTTGACTTCCCTTTGAGGAAGATTACCTCATGATTTTCTCATGAGATGAGGACTCCAATGCTTATGGCATGGAGAGGGTCCATAATATCTCTTAGTTCCTTAAACTATGCTTGCCACATAGGATCTATCAAGTGATATCACCTAATATGCTAGCATGTTTTAGTATTCTACAATGGCTAGGTAGATCACCTTCCCTTGGTGTAAGCCTCTACAACACCAAATTCCATGTAGCACGCATGGTCTTAGTGTCCGTTAAGGCTATAGTTTCCATAAAGTAAAATGAACAATGGAAGTAAAGTAAGGACCCTAACTTGGATAACCTAAGGGTAGTTGCTTAGTGTAGGTGGGGATATGGGAATTCACCAATGCATTGCACAAGTAGCTCTCGAGGGAAGTCCTAGGGGAGTGTTCTAATTCATGTGTCTATGTATATGTTTCTTATGCATGACTTTGTAGTCTTGTTTATTTGAGGTTGTCTTTTCTTATGTGTATGATGTTGGTCTTATTGACTATGTGAATGAAGGTTCTACTTGATTTTCATATAGTTTACTACAGTAGTATGTTTGAAGTGTGAAGTACATGTTTTGATGCTTATGGTTTTATGATAGGCTTACTAAGTATGTGTGAGGTTATGGGGTTTCACATGTACATTATACTAGTAGACTTAGAATAGGATTGTGAATAAGGTCATTTACTATGGTTCAGTGTAATGTCTTTAGGGTCTTAGACTTGATGGTGTCTTGTGGTATGCTATACTTTTATGATGGTATGTTGTGGCTTGAGTAGAATGTATGTATGATTTCCTTGTGGCATTAAGGTGATGTGTTGCACCAAGTATCACTAGAGGGTTACTTGGGAGGTTAATGAGTTAAGAAAAAGAACTCATTGTAAAGAGAAGAAAGCTTACTATAAAGAAGGAATATGCTTACTGTAATGTCACTCTAAAATGCCTTAAATTCTATGTATGATTTTATATGTTATTAGGCATTTGAATATGCCTATATAAAGTATGTAATTTGTATAAATGATATGGTATCAAAGTTTTATGGAGATTTTTCAAAAGGCATGAAGCTTGATTTAAAGTAAAATGTTCCTTCTTAATGCATGTTTTTACATGGTTGTCATACTTAGTGCATTCCTGTACTAACTCCATTCTTCTCTACTTTTTACACAAAGTGTAGGTTATGGATGCTTAAAAGGATGTATCTATGTTGAGGAGCTTGTTATGTGTTTCCCAAGCTCATGCAAAAGGAATCCTTAAGAACCAAAGATGTCCTATGTCAAGTTATGTTTAAAGTCTTGTAATTATATACTTATGTTATGATGTTAAAGGGCCGTGTCCCTAAGATACTCTAATTATGTTGAGTCTAGGATGACACAAAGAGACTAGAGTCTAAAAATGTGCTTATGATATTATATATATATGAAGTGATGTTTCTAGAATATGATGCTCTATGAAAAGTTTCAAATGTTCCTTCTTAATGCATGTTTTTACATGGTTGTCATACTTAGTGCATTCCTGTACTAACTCCATTCTTCTCTACTTTTTACACAAAGTGTAGGTTATGGATGCTTAAAAGGATGTATCTATGTTGAGGAGCTTGTTATGTGTTTCCCAAGCTCATGCAAAAGGAATCCTTAAGAACCAAAGATGTCCTATGTCAAGTTATGTTTAAAGTCTTGTAATTATATACTTATGTTATGATGTTAAAGGGCCGTGTCCCTAAGATACTCTAATTATGTTGAGTCTAGGATGACACAAAGAGACTAGAGTCTAAAAATGTGCTTATGATATTATATATATATGAAGTGATGTTTCTAGAATATGATGCTCTATGAAAAGTTTCAAATGTTCCTTCTTAATGCATGTTTTTACATGGTTGTCATACTTAGTGCATTCCTGTACTAACTCCATTCTTCTCTACTTTTTACACAAAGTGTAGGTTATGGATGCTTAAAAGGATGTATCTATGTTGAGGAGCTTGTTATGTGTTTCCCAAGCTCATGCAAAAGGAATCCTTAAGAACCAAAGATGTCCTATGTCAAGTTATGTTTAAAGTCTTGTAATTATATACTTATGTTATGATGTTAAAGGGCCGTGTCCCTAAGATACTCTAATTATGTTGAGTCTAGGATGACACAAAGAGACTAGAGTCTAAAAATGTGCTTATGATATTATATATATATGAAGTGATGTTTCTAGAATATGATGCTCTATGAAAAGTTTCAAATTTTCCGCTAAATTTACTACAACAATGCGATGAATGATAACTATGGGCTTGTATAAGACCTCCGAGTGGTCAAGTACGCCATGTTACTTCTACGGGTGCACCCCGGTCGTGACAACAGTATATTTTTAAATATTGAGTTAAAGTTTACTTTTGAGTTCTTTTATTATTGAGTAAGTCTTCTGGTGAGTATTGAGTCCGGCCAAGGGTTCTCTTTGGGCCATCAATGGTTCTCGTGTGTCGTCCACGTCTAGGTTGTATGATCGGGGTGTTACACCTAATTTATGCCTCGACCTTGTATCCCAAAATTGTACACAATTTGAGGTCTAAAACAGCCGAAACAACAAACAGTAAATAAATTAACAAGAAATCCAAGATAAGGGGGGTGTTTCTAACCTTAAGTGGAGGTTCACAAACCCAATTCAATCAACCCTGCATGTATCCTTGACAATTATGAATGCATGAGACATTGTTTTACTTAAATTGGAGCTCAAACGAGGGAGAAATTGCAAATTTAATTTAAAAAGAAAGATAGTTATGTGTCCATATGTTATATAGAGATTGGAGACGACTTTTCATCACGATCTTATAGGACAAGGACCGTGATTGCGGCCTTGTTGGTACGACTACCACCACGAATGCGGAGGGAGCTCTAGGGAGCATGAAGGAAAAGAGATTCCAGGTCCTGTGAATGTGATCGGGTCCCCGTGAAAGTGAAGGCTCACGAATGCAGACAATACTCACGTCAACATGGTGGTTACGCCCAGTGGTCTCCATGAACGCAATCCTTAACCCGCGACTGTGGAAACCAAAAATGTCTTGCACCAGCTAATGAATATCATCTGGTTTGACATGTTCCTAAATCTGCAACGGAGCACTCTGGATTGGTTTGGAACCTATGCATGCAGACAAAGTTTTATATTCCAAAGTTAGCGGAGTAGTCGAAATACTTATACGAGGTCATCTATGTAAAAAGTGGGTCACCTCCTCCCCAAACTCTACTTTAAGAAAAATTTACAAGGAGTTTCTGAATTGGCCAGAAGCCTCGGGACATAATGAAGGGTCATTCTAGACCAAACTCAACATTTTAGAGCTAATCACACTAACAAAATTTTCATCCGAACTTATTTTCTTAGAATGTGGACTAAAGTCAAATTTAGGCCTTCACTTTAAAGTTAAGAAACCTAATTGCACAAACTCGCACTCACTCCCTCAGAGTAGTGTCGGCTATAATCCTAGCCTAAAATGTCTTTTTTGAAGTTGATGTAATCCTCAAAATTGGTTTTCGCTTGAACTTCTAATAAAAATGACCGTGTAAGGTTTAAAGTCTCTAAAATACTAAAACTCGCATAAAAATTGAACGAGCAATCAGATGATCGAATTGTCAGTCTTACCAAGTCATAAATGACTTCGTCTAGCTTTAGAAATGCTCTAAACAATGAACAGGAGGTATAAACAGATAAACAACCTGGAGGTCATTACAATTTAGAGTTTTTATATTGTGGCTTTCATATTCCATAGAGTTAATCCCATAAAGTTTTTTTATTATTGATTGATATTATAAGAATTTGATCCATTGTTGTTTTATAAAAATAATTCCCACTGTTTATGTAATGATTTTTTGTCTTTAAAATGATTGATGGGTTAGATAAGGGTACGTAATTGGTTCTCCCATCGGCGCTTAATGTTGTTTTCACTCACGACGGTCTGAGTTTTGACAATCAACATAACATATGTGTTACATACCCAAAAGATATAGTGTCTCTAATGTAAATTTTTTGAAGTTTAACACACATGAGATACTTAAAGTTCAACTTTAAAAATTTGATTATTAGAAATAAAAAAAATGGGAAACAAGTAAATTATGGCTTGACCTATTAATTATGTTAAGATGAAAAGATAAATTATGAGAAATAGTAATATTATCTACATGATAAAGTAATAAATAATAATTTACCAGATATTAATTTTTAAAAATGTCTAAATATGAAAAATACAATGATCATATTTTTAAAAGTGAAAATTCAACATCAATGATCATATGAGATATTGTTAGGCTATATACTATTAATCATGTGTTTTTGATATCTAATAATTTTCATGATTAAACATATAAGTCGGAGATTGTTAGGGTATATACTATTAACTATATATGCAATTATATAATAATACCTTATAACTATTGTGATGGTTCAAAGTACAAGTGGGAAATTGTTGGGATATATACTATTAACCATATATTTAGATATGATATTTATTATAGAATAATTATTTATTCAGTTTTAATAAAAGTTTTAATAGTTCATTTATTTTTTTATGGTGCTTGTTTACTTATATAGTAGATGATTTAGTGTATAGAGTTTTAGTTTATACAAAGAGGATTGAATCATTAGTTTTTATAAGTACAAAGTTTTTGTGCACAATCAAAGATATAAATTGGACATGTCATCGGTATGATTGTAGCACGAGATTATATATAATTTATCTTGATTATGGGAACAATATAGTTCTTAACTTCTTGTACATGTGTATTATGTATGTTTAGAACGGGACTGGGTAGACATAGTTGTTTTCGATTTACTGACAAATATAATTCTCGAAACTGTAGAATGTGTTTCTCAATCCTAATAAAACTATTATGATCTGTATATATCAATTATCAATTTGATTTATTAAAAGGTGATATTTCGAGATGGGTTAATATGCTTGGTAGATTGGATGATTATAATATACATTAATGAAATAATAAGTTAGTTGATGAAATTCATGTCTCGTTATAGAGATTGATAATATGTCTTGCTTATAAGTTTTCATCAAGTCAAATCTTGCAAGTGGATTTCATGAATTCGACACATGAAATAAGTTAAAGTAGTGCTCTAAAGGAAATTAATCATTGAATTAAATTCATTAGTAATAAAATTTATTAATTAGTATACATAATCTTAACATGGAAAATTTCATACGTGTTCCATGAAGAATTTCAAAATATAAATAGAGGAGTGCAGTTAGACTTTTTAGTTAAATAATTAGTATTTATCATGGTAAGAATAATTCATATTAATTATTTGGATTATTTCCATAATAGGAAGTCTCGATAGTTAATTTTGTGGTCCCTATAGTGTCCATATTTAACTACACCTCAAAATCCTATTTCTAAGGAAAGAGAAGAGGAAGAGTGTTAGTTTTGCTTAAGAAAAATAACGTGTGTTTTTATTTTTCTCAAGAAAAACCGGTGTTTCTTCTCCTATTTGGGTTGGAAAATGATCTCTATTAGTAGGTATTCTCCTAATCTAGAAAACAGATAATAAGTTTTTTATACAATATATGTCCACCCAAGTATTGAGAGAGTTCAGATCTTATGGATTTGCTTGAATGTCTATCTAACTTAGGGATTCACTTGAATGTATTTGCTCAAGCTTCAACAGGTAATTCTTGAATTAAATTTCAACAAGTTTATAGCATAAATGTTATTTGTTATTTATTATTTATGTAAGTAGCATGATTCTGAAATGCTTTCGTTGTGCATATAGTTTTCTAACAAATGTATCACCATATATATTTAATTATATTTTCCCTCTTCTTAATTTAGTTTTCTATACATACACCTCAATATTTCATCCCTCAAGCCAAATTTTGCCTGAACTCTCATTCTGGAGATTTTTGTTGAATAAATTTTATTTCTTTAAATCTTCATATATACATGGCTTCATCGGATCTTTAAATGAACACTTGTCCAAAAATAGTTCCGTATGTTGCAAAATAATTAATAGTGCTTAAATTGCGGTATGACGCCTTCTAACATAGTTTAATCTCTCATTATTTTTTATTTGTTACTTGAGATGCATGAATCATTTGAGTAATTTTTCGGTAAGGTTTTTGATATTTGATTTTCAGAAAATGCAAAAATTCTCAATATCTATCTATATATATATTAGGAGAGGAAAGACGCCACATGTTATCATGACCCAAAATGAGTGATGAGTGTCATCCAAACTTAACCTTCTAGTGGGTGAACCAACAAATCCACTAAAATCTATTAAATTTTACTTCCCATAACCTGAAAATCATCACAGCAAGGACATCTATTATTAAATACCAAGTCTAAGAGTATTAAAGACACAAAATAAATAGGTAGGATAGTCTATATCTGAAATTAAAGTACATCATTTCATCATCAAGAGAATCCAACACCGATCAAGAAGGAATTGCTCACCCTAAAATTGATATGCCAAAACCCGTCTAGAGCTGAGGACGAGTTGAATTTGATGGTACACTAGTTACACTCCACAAAAAGAAAACAAAGAAAACACCAGTAGGGGCCAGTACAGGGAAATATGTACTGAGTAGATATCATTAGCCAACTTAAAGTAGAAACTAACATGCAATAAGTAATACTATAAAATCAACTATGAAACTTAGCAGGTGGCAAGCAAAAAACCACATGCACAAGTGATAACATCACTAAAGTAAGTACGTAACTAATCATCAATATCAAAAACACACATGATGACCCATGCCTCCACACGATGTTCTTTTGTGAGATATGTTCTTTGAGATTGATTACATTACGTTACTTTACTATAATTTCCTTTAATGTTACAGTGTTGAAACTTGACACTTGATCAATAATATCGTATTGAAACAAGACACCCTATTCAAATATATTATGCCATCTTGTGGTACCTGCTTTAAATATAGCATTTTGTAACGTGACACCCAATACAATAATATTGTGCCAGCTCGTGGCACCTGATCCAAATATATAATGTCAAAACATCACAGCCGATCCAAATATATTGTGTCAGCTGGGGGCACCCGATAGTTAATTTCTTATTTTTCATTGTCATTTTACACTTCATTAACTATATTTCATCAATACTTCTTTATTCAAGGCATCACTCCAATAAAACAAATTAAACATTATAAATTTTGTGGTCTTCAGAGTTCAGACTAGTCACAAACAACACATGAATTATTCAAACCACAAAAATCAAGTACATAGAAAATTTCGTATTGTAACTCAATGAATATAAATCACAATTAAGAGTCTCTGTATCACCTACCTCCATTGAATAACCAAAGGAAAGAAAGTTGATTACGCATGCTTTTCCTTTCCTCAATGCCTCTTGACATTTCCAATCTATCAAGTATATGACATTCATAATCGACGCGCTCAATTCTACAATCAAATTTCATCCGTAGTCCCAAATTTAAAGTCTAGGTCAAGTGGTAGTTCCTCCAAATAACATAATATAATGATATTCATATTGTACAATATACATAATATTTATCTACCTATCTCAATATATCATTACATGATTTATTATATGATATCTTACAATGGAAATTCAACCCAACAAACATATCGTACCTACAACATCTTGCATAGAGTTATGGATATTTAAAGGTGATGGTATCATTATTAATTCTGATCAGAAGAGAAATTTGGAATTTCAAACAAAAAAACAAAAAGGAGAGAAGACAAAATTATATGCAGGATTTTTCCAATTAGCAATTCATCCTTTCTATCCATTCTTAGCTCATAATTATCCTAATAAATGGCATAGTTAATTTCTTATACAAAGATTCCCCTTGTTATCTTGTCAATCCACTATTTTTGTCCAAAATATTACATCGACAGTCACATAGTTGGTTAGTTATTCCATTAAATATATAATATACAAAGGTATGTGCAGTATTGTAATATTAAATAGTAAAATTGAAAGAGTTAGAGCTCCAATTAGGCCTCACTTGAAGAAGCGTCCCTTCTGCCTTGCAGTTCGTGAGTGGAATCGATTTAAAAATATCAAACCTTTTATCTTTTGTTAATTCAATAATTCACTCGGGCTAAGTGGTACTAGGTATTAAATTGATTCATTAACCATCAACTAACAAAACATTAATTATTTACCAGTTAATGTCATCACCCAGACCCGTCGTGATATGCACCCATACTAATCCTCTAGTGGGAGAACAATTACTACAACCCAACTAAGAAATTTAACTAAAATAATAAGCATTTAAAGCTATGAAAGAAGGTTTAAATATATAAACAATCTATACAAAGTTCTCATAAACTCTAGAAGTTCAACTAACATTTAACAACTAATGCGTAAATTAACCCCTAAAACCTAAAAGTCATTGTACCAAAACATCTAATCTAAGAAAAAGGGGTACAAGCCCAACCAACAAAAGAAATAACTAAAAAGTCTAAGTCCGACGGGAATGGACTAAATAAATAAAAGACTCCATGGTAGTCGAAAAGAGCTGGCTGACCATTTGAAATTTTGTCTCGATCACTAATCTTCTAGTTCAGGTCTATCAATAGCTAATTGAAGATACCTTGTTCTCAATAAAGAACGAGCATGTGTAGTGTCAGTACAGAACAACAAGTTTTTTGTAGGAACACACAACTATTCACTAAGCGAAACATATATAAGTAATCACAACATAGTAAACATGACATGTATCGAGTATATACACATATACGTGTCCCGACCCAGGGGTACCCCCTAGATGTAACATGATGTCCTTGACCCTGAAGGGGTCTTATACGTGTCCTTAGCATATCATAAACATAAGAAATAGAAATGATGCGGAATCAAAACATTTTACAGTCGAAGTCTTTTCATAAATTCAAAATAGAAGTCTACACATTGTCTCACTAAACCATCTAATACAACCGAAAATTCAATAAGGGTCACAACCTTTTATAACATAGTCTCAAACGAAAATGTAAGAAGAAACTAAAACTGAACAACTTATGTCCTCGAACCATGAGGACTTACCGAAAGCATGGAGAATAGTCAATCCAAGATTTTTATCAAGAAAGAAGTACACCTAAACAATCGGACCCTACACTTTCAAAAAAATGTAGAAAATATGGGTTTGAACAATATCGCACTAAGTATGGAAATCATGCATAAAAATACTTAAACCATGTACAAAAAAGGACTATTTAGTTAAAACTATGCTCTCTATCTACTTTATGAATCATTATGCACAATAGTGTAAATACATGAGCTAAACCATTTTATAAGCAATCTAAGCTATACTTGTCCTATGCATAGACAATATCCCATAATCCTATCTACTAAGGACCACTTTTATGCCACCATAATCATGCATATCATACCTTTGCCTCATCGATACAATATTGATAGACAAGGAAACATTCATGTTCATTAACTTGTAAAAAGTACATTCTTAGAAATAATCCATATCATACATTCATAAATTCACATACCTTGATAGCATAAGAAAACCAAACCATAATCCCTTTAAAAGCCTACTTGTTCAATGCATAGTGAAGTCACATATCCCCATCCACACTAATTAGAACAAATTCATAAGTATAGTTCATGTTCATATTCATGTTACAATTCATATTCTTGTCGTGCAAGGAAATAGCCTTAACCGACATAGACCATGTGAAATACATTGAATCCAGTGTCATGCCCCCACACAATAAAAGGGCATCCTACTTGCCTAAGGTAGCATTCATGTTTGATAGCTTAGGTGGATCCACTAGCTAAAGACCTATGTAGGCACATAGTTACGAAATAATGAGATTAGGACTAGAAAACCGGCCTGACTGATGTAAAAGGTTACCATATCATGGGATAACTATTTTGAGTACCCGAACAGACTAACTTAAAAGGAACCCATTGGGAAGCCGGACTAACTTGTGTAAAATATTCCATCTCATATTCATATCCAGTTGGTGCTAGACATAAACCTCTTTCAATTCATGTTAAGTCTTTACTTAAGTTCTCTTTAAATTCATGTTAAGTCTTTAGTTAAGTTCATGTCCATGAAAGAATGCCTTAGCACTCAAACCATCATGGTATCATGCTAGCTCATAGATTTATTAGGTGAGAATGACCTTTCAACCATAGAATCATTAATATGTGAGTAAACCTTTGACATCATTTTCATAGTATGTTCATGAGAATATTCTTTCATTCAACACAACAAAATTATAATAATCATAAACATTTCATGCATAATCATGTGGAAATGTATGGGAAGAATGACCTTTCAACAATACCACAATTACACCATAGTCATAAGATATTCACTTTCTAAGTGGATCATAAGCTCATATACAATTCTCATAAAATGTACAAACCCTCATAGTTTTCCCTTCAAAGACCATGAATGACATTCAACCCACGTCATACAATCACAATGTAGTAAAATAGGGAATTCGTGGGTTCTTGGGAGATTCCATTATAAATCAACAATTAATCAACAATTCAATCATAATCCATCATAAATCAACCATTAAACATGTTTTGAAAGAAAATCCATGACTTAGATTGAAATCCTACTTTTTGGAGAAATTAAAATCTTTGAAACCATGTTTTGAAGGAACTCCATGGATGAAAGCTACCCATAGAAGAAAAGCCACCATACCTTTATTAAGAATCTCCAAGAAATTTGAGGAACAAGGCTTAATTCTCCAAACCCTAGCTCCAATTCTACCCTCCTTCTCCATTGAGTTTTAGAGAGAGAAATATTGTGAGGATGATGCTCTTTTAGTTTAAATTTGTGAAAAATGACTTAGTTTAGGGGATTTTGACTTTAAAACAACTTATATAGTAACCCAAAATTTACCCAAAACTACTCATTTTAATTGGAGTAAAATAGGAAAAGACTTAATTAACCTTCATTAAGTGACCACGCCCAGGTACCACAAGGCACCTTCACGAGTCGTGGTGAGGACCATGATCTGTGGTCCCACTAATGAAGTGTAAGGCAGTAGATAGGAACATAGTTCCTTTAGCTTACATGCCCAAGGCATTCCCATGAGGGGTTCTGAGAGCCGTGGTCAAAACCATAAGCTATGGTCCCTCTCCTGGTTCTTGAAGCATTAGACATGATACTTGGGGCCCCTAGCTCAAATTCCCAAGGAATCTTCACGAGGGGCTCCCCAAGCTGTGGTCAAGACCACTAGCCGTTGTCCCTCTCATGAACTTGAACCATTGTATAGGCCACTTGGGAGCTTCTTATCCTTGTCCAAGGCAACTCCACCAGTCCTCCCATTAGCCGTAGTCGAGATCACTCGCAGTGGAAGTTGATGTAGTGTGCCCAAGTTTGGGGCAACCTTGACCTTTAGCTTTGGCTTAGCCCCTTTTCCGTGGAACTTCCCCTTTGGGATTCACTCTTATAGCCCCAATTTCAACTCTAGATGGTCTACTAATCTACGGGGAGTCATTTTATGTTTTTTAATCCTTTTGTTTAGCTCTACTTCAGCCTATAAGTTACTAGAATGTAACAATACTGGTTGTGATTTCAAGATCAATGTCCAACTCCACAGTCTCATTAACAAGTAAATATGACAATTAAATTGTTCTATAATGGAACCCATTTCCAAACTGTTAGTGTGTTGGAACGTGTCACCTTATCCCAAGTAGTGTATTGGAACGTGATTGTAACAGCATGCAACTAGAAAAGGATAGAATTAGAAAGAATCATTTTTGGAAAGGATGAAAATTTGGAAAATGGTAAAATTATGTTAAGCTTGAGTTTTGGGTCAACTTCAAATGATCATAACTCCTAGCTTAGGATGAGTTTAGGAATTCTACAAGATATTATTAGGGTAATTTTATAATAATTGGTATTTATTTTTATTTTGTAAGTAGTATCGAACATCGAATTGGGTAAGAGTCTAATAGAACTCAAAAGTCCAAACAAACTATGTAGCAAGCGTAGGATAGAATAACACTGATTGTTCATGCGACTCTTTACTACCTTTTAGTAGGCCTACTGCAAAAGATCCATAGTTACTATATCATCGTATACCCTGACAAAGTATAGGATGTCCCTTGCAATGTGAGTGAAACATTGCATCACTGCTAGGCTAAAGGCAATGGTTTAGTTGGAGAAACTCCCTACAAGTATATTAAATTTCATATTGCTTTTATTGAATATCTTATTGTAAAGGTTAAAGGGATTTCACTTCATTAACATGTATTGATATACTGTTGAGTTGTTTTTAGTCCGTCTGTTATGTTATTGTCTTATTCACCCATATTACATACCGATGTATTCAAATGTACTGATGTCATTCGACCTGCTTCTTATTATGATGCAGACATAAGTGTTGAGGATCATCAACAAGTGTTATGTTGAGATAACTTTATGCTTTTGATAGCTTTGGTGAGCATCATTTCATTCTAGAGGTTTTAACATTTATTTTCATTTTATTGCTGAGTTTTCGTTGGTTTTTTCTTGACATCTATCCTAATATTAGAGGTTTCATTGAAGTTAGAGTTAAGTAATTTCCAAATAATCTCTTTTTTTAAAACACAATTTATCAAAGCATTTTTATCATTATTATTATTGCAATTAAATATTTTTAGACATGACAAATGAGTTTATGTTGAGATAAATGTATATTTAAGACTATTTTTAGTTGAATTAGTCCTCTGCTAAGTATTCAACTAGGTCGAGGGTTTTCTTGGGGATCATAAATAGTTCTCGAGTGCCAGCCACGTCGAGGGTATAGGCTTTGGTGTGTAAAACATTATATCGCAGCAAAGAGTTCAAGAGTTCTAGGGCCTATATACGTCTTGTCTAGTGGTGTTTTTTTTTTGCTGTAAATCACGCCATATCTATGATTGGCAGGATACAACATTTAGGAACATTTCACTTTCTTCTCACTCTTGTTCATGTGATAGAGTGCAACTCTATAAAAGTTTTCTCTAACTCTGCTTACGCTTGTTTTTCAGATCATGCTCCCATGAAGAGCTATTCGAGGATGTCCTATTAGGATAAATGTTAATCATCAAGGTCAAGAAGCTCCCAATGCACCAAAAGTGCAATCCACTCAGGGAGATGTCACCAATAAGAAATTCAGGAATGTTATCAAGATGTTGACTCAGGTTGTGGAAAACCAGGTTAGTCAAAAAGGAGTGGGTCTTCACGAAGTGGCTATATATTCAAAATTCGTGAGTTTTTTAGGATGAACCCCGTAAAGCTAACAGGGTCAAAAGTCATTAAGGATCCAGAGAACTTTGTGGAAGAACTTCAGATAGTGTTTGAGGTCAGGAGTGTTGCTGAAGCAAAGAGTGAGGAGTTAGCCTCATAACAACTCAAAGGTGTTGTGAGGATGCACACTACTAAAAGAACTGGATATAACAAAAGAAAAATTTCGTATCTAATCCCTTGATAAAACCACTTAGCGGTGAATTAGCCACTGATTTTTGTTAGCCACGAACATCGCCGCTAGATGAGACTTTTTTAGTAGTGGCGATATGATCAATAGAAGAAGAATAGGGCATAGGGTGCACCACTGTTGAGTTGGGTTCTGTTTGAAGATTCTTTCTTAGGGAGTTTCATTTTGCAAGAGCTAAGGGGAGCAAAAGTAAGGGAGTTTATTAATATTAAGCATTATTTTATGAGTGTGCAAGTATAAATCCTCATTTTCACTCACCTATCACGCTATATCTGGAGATGGTGGCTGATATGATAAGCAGGATGACTTTTTTTGTGTCTGGGCTAGCCAGATTGAAGAATAAGGTAAGGAAGGCGTCTATCTTAATAGGGGACATGGACATACAGATGCTCATGATTCATATACAGTAGTTTGAGAAAGACTAATTTGAATGATACGATGAATTTTGCAGTGAGATATATAAGACAACAAATTATGAGTCCCACCATGAGAAGACCTAGAATGTTAATCGGTCATCCTTATAGCAAAGGTCATTTGAGTCTGCTCCCTTTTTAGCTAGTGATCTTGCACCAAATAAATGGAATTGTTGAAGGAACCGAAACTTTCAGAATTTCATAGCTCAAGTTTTTTAGTTGCATGGTAGTGTGGCACAAGTGTTTACTCGCAACCCACTTTGTGGTAAGTGTAGTAAGCTTCAGGTGAGAGAATGGCGTGTATGTATCGATGGCTTTTACTAGTGTTGAATGACGGGTCACTTTTTAGGGAATACCGATGCCAAACAAGAAAGTGGGACAGCAGGGCCCAAACTTCTTCGGCACCCCCACCAGATAGGACAACACCAAAGGGTACTACTCGCCAAATGTTTCCACTGGTATTCTTAAAGTATTTTCTATTGATATTTATACCTTACTTATCCAAGTGTGAGTTTGTATTTTGTGACTCCTTATGTATCCACGAGGTTCAGTGTTTTTTCTTGAACAACTTCTTGAGCCTTTTAGTGTTTCTAAACTTATGGGTGAGTCTATCATAACTGCAAGAGTGTATCATGATTGTACCATCTTGGACTATCACAAGGACACAATGACCAACTTAGTTGAGCTAGATATGGTGGAATTTGATGTCATCCTAGTTATGGACAAGGTCCATGCTTTTTATGCCTTAGTTGACTATAGAACGGGAATAGTCAAGTATTAGTTTCCTAAAGAGAAAATTTTAAAGGGAAGGATTAGTTCAAAAGTTCATATTGGTAATTTGATTTCACAATTTAAGGTCATACTGTTATTTTCCAAGGGGTGTGTCTACCAGTTAGTTAAATTTAATGACTCTAGATTTGAGACAATGCTCCTATCAAGTTAGCTCCATCTTTGGGAACGTTTTCAAGATCATTCTTGATGATCTTCCTACAGTACCTCTCGAGAGAAATAGACTTCAAAATAGATATTCTTCTTGATACTCCACCCATTTTTTCATGTAGAATGACTCTAGCTGAGTTGAAAGAGTTAGAAGAATAGTTGAGAGATCTTCTTGACAAGGGTTCCATCTGGCCAAATGTCTAACCTTAGGACGCTCTAGTCTTATTCGTGAGGAAGAAATATGGTTCCTTTAGGATGTGTATAAACTGCCACCAGTTAAACAAGGTCACCATAAAGAAGAAACCCAAAACTATATGAATAAAGATCCCTCCTAGAACCTTGACGTCACAAGTAATAAGTTGTGCTAACAAAAGAGTAGAAATCCCAAAGTGGACCAAATCAGAGTTGTCTTAAAAAGAATAAGGCGAGCTTTACAAGGTCCATAAGGAAACAAGCGTGTCCATGATGCCAAGTGCTCACTCTCGTCTTCGGTCCCCGCCCCCAACTCACACATTCATGATCAACCTTGTTAGAAAAAGGAAGTCGCAGTCTACCATTAAGCTGATTATGCGCGCTCTACATCACAAGGAAAGAGTTTATTCTTTCAGAACGACCTCTGAATTATACCATGCTATCAAGAATAGGATCACAACATCAATACAGTCATACAGACAATAACTCACATTAATACGAGATGGAGCAATTTTAGAATAAAATGAGAATTGTGGGAACCATGGTAGAATTTTTGGAATAGACACCATCAACATGTCCTATAATATGCCTCGAATTTTTCTCCCAAGAGTGAACTCAATTCGAGGAAAAAATCGTGGAAACAACATTTAAGAAATTAATTAAGAATAAACCCAAACAAAGGCAGTAACTTTAGCACCAAATTTGCCTCAAATGGAGGCTGACCGACTAAATTAAATCGACCCACCATATAGCCTTGAAAATTATAGATGTGTGGTACATCGAATTACTTAAATTGTATCTCAAACTATTGAGATATTGTATATTCAAATTAAGAAAAAGTTGAGTTCATGTCCATATATTATTTTAATACTGGACACAACTCTTAATCGCGATCACATTGGACAAGGCACGCGACCACAGTCTCGTTGGTAAGTTGGTCACCATGAATGCAAAGGCAACTCTACCAAACAAAAAGGTTAGGAGAATCCATGACACGCATACATGAACAGGTCCACCAAATGCAAAGGCTCACGAATGCGACGAGACTCACACGAACAGGACCGATAACTTAACGGTCTTCGTTAGTATGATCCTCAGCCCATGAATATGAAGACAAAAAGTAGACCGCACCGGCTAATGCATATAAGCTAGTTTGGGAAGTTCCCAATATTCTCAGACATGTGCTCTAAATTCATACAGAACCCTATAATTGTTAAAGACATATGCAACCCTACAAAATTTGATATTCTAGACTCAATAGAGTAGTCAATATTCCCATACGAGGTCATATATAGGAAAAAGTAAGTTCCACACCCAAACTCAGCTTTAAGTTAAAATTTACCAGAAGTCTCATAATCATCCCAGAAGCCCCGTGACTAACGAATATTCGTTTTAAACCAAACTCAATATTTAAGAGCTAACAAGGATGAAATAATTCTCATCCGAGCTTGTTTACTCAGAATGCTGACTAAAGTCAAACTTTGGCGTTAAGTAAACGTTCAAAAGCTTTTGCATAGACTCATACAGATAGCCTCGGGAGTAGTGTCAGATATGCTACAATTCTAAATATGTCATGCCCCGAGCATACACCCTAGGTGGGGCTGGCAATCGAAGACCATTGCTGGCCTCGAGCGGAACCTTGTCCTGGCTCACTTACTCAGCAAAATACTTAAAGCATTAAGAAAATATTTCAAATGCTAACAACTTAACTTCGTCAAACTAAACTCATAATGCTTTGAAAAGAATCATCTTAAGCCAAAGTGGCAATTCAAATCGTACATAAGTCAATAATAAAATAACGATGAATGAACTAACATATAAGTGACTATCTATGAAGCCTCTAAAATTGATATTGATGTTGAGAGAAACCCCACAACATCCTAACAAGTTACAACTGATACTGAAAGCAATAACATTGGGTCCTCCAGAAAGCAAGGAGGCTCACTAACAGACTCTGAACTACTCAGTGGATCAACGATCCGCTGGATGCCGATCCTAGTTGCCTTCCTCTGCATCATAATACGATACAGGACAACTGACATCACTATATTCAATGTACAAGTATACGAGTTGGAATTCCCAAACAACATAGGCTTGCAAGAGATTATGAATGAAACACTTACCTTGACTCTTTTCAACTCATGAATACTTAACTAAACTCATTTAATATAAAATAGTTTAAAACAAGTGCAATATAAATAAAAAGGAAAACTTAAAACATGATGTCAATTTATAATCATAATATCATTAAGACATACCATGCTTCTGCTCAAAGTCTACTTGTGCAATCTATCAGTGAAGTCTCATACCCCTTTCCATTCATACTAAGCAGAACCCTTTGAGAAACCATGAAATTTGTGGTGTGGGATTTTGTCTGAACGACAACCATTACTTAATAGCAATAGTGATGATACAACAGTAATAGCCCCCATGCTACCCGGGCCATCCTACACCTTGTCGGAGCATAGGACATGAACTACTAAGTAAATCCATTAGTCTAGTGTGAATAAGGTTCATCTAAAAAGTATGACTCTTTTTCTATTCATTCTGTCTACACGATTTATGGAGACTTGAGTCAATATGAACTCGCATCCCCATATCAGTCCTCAATAATACTCCAAAAATATACTTAGCTCATATGTTTTGAAAACAACTCCTTTTGTGATTTGAGATTAGTGCTCAAAAGCTTAACTCAAAGTTTATCTTGGAAATCTCAGCTTCCTCTCTTGATTCATTTAGAAAGCGTTTAATCTTTTTTGAAAACTAGTTCGAAGGCTTTTTGGAAATCTCTGTTTCCATTCTTATTTATATGTGGAAACATTTTCTACTTCTTTAGGAATACTTAGTCCCTATATATGAATAAAAGACTTCACTTTACTCTAAAGTGAACTCAAACTTAAGTCTTAAAATGAAGTTAAAACTTTTGTAAAAGACTTACGAAACTTGAAATATACTTCTTCTTGTTATCTTTACTCTTACACACCTTGGCATTGTAGCGTTAAAACAAAGTTAAAAGCATTTGTAAAGACATCATGAAAAGACTCTAAGAACTTTCTAGTTTTGCCTCTTAACTTTTCTTGAATTTGATGTTATGGATTCAAGGTCAAAATTCATGTTTGAAGATGATTTCTATATGCTTAGAAGTCATTTAGAGTACTTAGAACCATTAGGAAGTGTTAAAACACTTCAGAAAGGCTGAACGGACTAATTACGGAAATTGGGTGGAAAATGCTAATTTGGGTGCGTTTGGGGTGCGCCGCACTAGCCTCACTTGACTGAGACTCCTTTTTGATGCACTGCTGGCACGCTGCCCCTACCTGCCTGGCGCTATAGGGAGGCGGCACGCCAGGATTTCCCCAGGTCAATTTTTGACAAATTATTCCTCTTGTTTTTTGACCTTAAATCATTCTAATTCTATTTCTCTTCTCAAATTCCATTTAGATTTAAGTAAACAGATCATATACACAAAGATTTAACCCAATGAAATCAAGAAACAACACTTTCTACCTTGAGAAATTCATGAACATCAACTCATGTTCAAAAATGAAAGCAAATCAAGAACAACCAACAAGAACATAAAAAATCTAATCGTTCTAGAACTAGATTACGCTAAATAAAATATGATTGGAACGTGGTTGAACAAACCTAATGTTATGAGAGACCGACATACCTTTTTAGGCATCACCCCATAAAATTCACAAATTACTCCGATGATCTTTGGCAAATATTGAATGCTCTTCTCATTTCTCGTCTTTTCTCCTGTTATCTCAAAACCCTAACTCTTTTTGTAAAAGTATAAACTGATCTAGTTCAACTTTGACCCCTAACTGAATTACCAAAAACGAAATAACTTAATAGGGTAAGGAAAATACTAAACTACCCCTTAGAAATTCGGAAGTGGGACTTTACTTATTCTAACCTCCCAACTTCCAAAGGGCATAACTGACTCATACCAACTCGGAATAGCGCAAATTTGGCAGCGTCAGAAGTATTATCCCAAAGAATTTCCAACCATATCTTGAACTATACCTAACCCATCCTGATCTAGAAGTTATGGATGTTTGAATTTGACCAAAATCTTACTTTTAACATTAAAATTTCCCGATTTCTTTATACTTCCAAAAAATAAGTATTTCCAAATTTTTGAACTCCTTTCTAGTTCTTTCTAGTTGTGAGATGTTACAATATCTCCCCCTTGGGAACATTTGTCCTCAAATAAAGTTATTCTTACTAGACTAAGGGTAGTAACATCAAGTTCAAACATTTAACAAGCAAATGCAACAACAATATGCTTACTCATAACTTAAAAGAGTACTAAGAAGAAAATTAGTACCTTGGTGTGCATTTTCTTTGTATTTAAAGAGATGTGGATATATCTTCTTCATATACTCTTTATATTTTCAAGTAGATTCACCAACAAATTGGTTCCTCCAAAGGACCTTGATTAATGCAACTTTCTGTGTCCTCAACTTGTGAACTTGGCGATCTAGAATTTGCACACCAACCTCCTCATAAGACAAGTTATCTTTAATCCCAATATTTTCAGTTCGTATGATCAAAGATGGATCCCCCATGCACTTCTTCAACATGGATACATGAAATACCAGATGAATTTCTCCTAACTCTTGTGTTATCTCCAACTCATAATCTACATTGTAAATTCTCTTGGATATTCTATAAGGTCCAATATACCAGGGACTAAGTTTCCCCTTCATACCAAACCTCATAACACCCTTAATAGGTGGAACTTTCAAGTAAACTCAATCATCTACTTCAAAATCTAGCTCTTTTCTCCTAACATCAATGTAGGATTTTTGACGACTCTGTGTCGTTTTCATCCTCTCTTGAATCTTCTTCACTTTCTCCATAGATTGATGAACTAGATCTGTTCCTATCAACCATGATTCACAAACTTCAAACAATCAAAATGATGATGTATGTCTTCTCCCATAAATAGCTTCATAAGGAGCCATTCAGATACTATAATGGTAACTATTGTGTAAGCAACTAAATGTGCGATAGGAGATCATCCCAATTACCCTTGAAATCAATCACATAATCTTCTTCTATGCCTCAAAACACCATCTCCCCCTTAATTAGAAGCTAGCACTTTTTGATTATGAACATTTGCCTTTAATTCAAACAACATAGGGTCTTGATCTTGCTCGCCTTGTATCTCTGACACTTATGATGACTAAAAACCATTCGTCACCACTATTCTTCGTTCTATGGAATCCATTAATCAAACTTCTAATGAACATCTTTTTCTAACTCTTTATTACCTTCCTCAAGATGGGTGGTACTACCCATAAATAACTTGCTCAAGGCATCAACAATAACATTAGTCTTACCTAGATGGTAAAAAATACTTATGTCATAAACTTTGAGTAACTCTAACCACACTCTCTGTCTGAGATTAAACTCTTTCTAACTAAAAGCAAACTAAATACTCTGGTGATCGGTGAACATATCCTCATGAACACCATAAATATAATGATGTCATATCTTCAAGGCGAATACTAAAACAGCCAACTCTAACTTATAGGTTGGGTAATTATTCATATAAACTTTCAACTATCTGGAGACATAAGCTATAACTTTGTGATTCTGTATTAAAACACAACACAACAAACTATAGATGCAACACAATACATAACTAAAACTTGATTACCTTACCCAAAAGTCAAAACTAGATAGTAGTAAATTTTTATTATATTTTTGTCAACTTCCTGAAAGGTCTTCTCAAAAACCTAAGACCGTTGAAACTTTACTTTTATGTAGGACAATTTGGTCCAATAAAAGACTTATCTAGAATATCCTTCAACTGTTTTTTCAACACTTTAAATTCTGTTGGTGCAATTCTATATGGCGGAATAGAGATAGGATGAGTATCTAGAATGATTTCTATGTCGATGTGTATTTCTCTCTCAGGAGAGACTCTGGGTAGATCATCTGGGAATACTTCTAGAAACTCTTTTACTACTGAAATTTAAACTGACTGAATAGTAGGTATTTCAACACTAGAGTCATAAACTCGGACTATGTGATAGATACAAACCTTTGAAACTAACTTTCTTGCTTTAAGGTACGAAATGAAACGAACCTTAGGCATTGTTGAACTACTACTCCACTCTAAGACTAGCTCATTTGGAAACTGAAACTTGACAACTTGAGTCGTACAATCATCGAAGGCAAAACAGGCACGAAGCTAGTCCATACAAAGAATGACAATCAAAATCTACCATGTCGAACTCAATTAAATTAGTCATGGTACTCTTGTGATTAACAGAAATGAGACAACCACGATAGACGTTTCTGCTATCATAGAATCACCTGTAGGTGTAGAAACACTAAATGTTTCATAAATTTGCTCAGGAATAACATTAAAATTCATAGCAACATAAGCAGTTTACAAAAAAAATGAACTCACTCCTCGATCAAGCAAACCATAAATAGTAAAGTCAAAGACTTGGATTATACCAGTGACAAAATTTGGTGAATCCTCTTGATCTTGACGGTTATTTATCGCATAGAGGTGGTTTGCTCCTCCGCAAGTATCAGACGTAGCTCCTCTTGATGCAGTCCATCTGGTGGAGCAACTGATGAAGATTGGGCTCTATTGCCCTGATTTCCACTACCATTCCTGTTCTCAGGACACTTCCTTAGAAAATGACCTATCTGCCTCACTTGAGATAACCAGTAGAGCCGTCACGACAAATACCTAAGTGGTTCCTGCCACAGTTAGCACGTGCAGAAGTCTTACTAGCCCTTTCTGCCATATTGTCTTGAGGATAGGAAGGTTTAGCTCTAAATCTCTAGGAATTCTTACTATTGTACTCACCTTTGTTTATAGGTGCCGGAGTACTTGAAGATGGTGGGGCAGGTCTCTTATGTTTATGTTGGAAGGAAGACTGATTCATCCTACTCTTTTGGTGCCAAAACTCGTTGTCTAATGTCTTAGCCCTCTTATTCTTAAACCCTTCTCTATCCTTCTGTTTATCCTCCTCAACTTGTTGCGTATGGATCATCAGCCTTGCTATGTCCATATCCCTTATCAATATTGGTAACTTTCCTTCCTTGCTTGACTGACGAGATAACCCAACAACAAATAAGTTAATCCTGGTGCTCGTGTCAGCAACCATCTCCAGAGCATAGCGGGATAGTTTTGCGAACTTTATATTGTTCTCATGAATACTCATAGACTCCGGATGAAGAGTTAGAAACTCTGTTATCTTTGTCTCTCGCAACTCACAAGGAATGAAATGTCCCATGAGAGCATTCTCAAACACAGCTGAACTCTTTATTGGCGCGTCCTCATCCCTATTCCTTTTCCATTCGTCAAACCACACTCTTGGGATATGCAGCTAGTTCCACCCTCTCAGCATCAACAATATGCAATATCTCAAAAATTTTCTAAAGTACTTCACAAAGTTCTCAAGATACTCTGTGACACTTAAACTTGTGAAGCTTGATGGATTCATCCCTAAAAAATGATGGATCCTTGATATATCATCCACCTCATGTCGATTACCTCTATGCCCAACTTGGTAAGTCGCAACTTGACTTAACATTTAATAGCTTCACAGAATTTAGCATTGGTAAATTCTTCTTGAGTTGCAGTTAAGGTGCATTCGGTAACTTTTGTTCCTCAATATTCCTCCTACCTAGGCGACCTCTGACTGCTCTTCATGGAGGCATGATCGTATAAAAATATGCAAAATCATGAATTAGAGGGAAACTTTTAGAGATAAACTCTAACGTATGAAAGAGTGTGAAAGAAGTGAGATGGTTCCTAAATGTTGCAGCCTCCTAATTATAGATGTGGCGCGCTTCATACGGTTAAATAGGACTCTATAAACACGTCTTCATAGAATCGATAGGACTCTTCAACTATGTGCTTTTATACCAAGTTTCTCACGCCTAGAGCCTACACCATGGGTAGGACTAGCACTCGAAGTCCATTGATGGCCTCGAGCGGACCATTTGTCTGGCTCACATACACAGCGGAAGACTTAAATCGTTAAGAATTGATTTCAAATGCTAACAAATTAACAGCGTCAAACTAAACTCATAATGTTTTAAAAACAACCATCATAACTTAGCAAAGTGGCAATTCAAATCTGCCATAAGTGAATAACAAAATAATGAAGAATGAACTAATATCTGACTGACTATCTATGAAGCCTCTAAAATTTGAGAAGGATGTAGGGACTAACACCACAACATCCAAATGATCTACAACTGATAAGGAAAGCAATAAAAATGGATCCTCCGGAAATCAAAAAGGCTCACCAATAGACTCTGTACTACTCACTAAATCAATGGTGCGCTAGATGCCGATCTTAGTTATATGGGTGTGCATCATAATGCGATGCAGGTCAACTGGCATCAGTACATTCAATGTACGAGTATGTGAGTTGGAATGTGCAAACAACATTAGGCTTGAAAGAGATTATGAAATAAATACTTACCTTCGCTCTTTTCAACTCATGAATACTTAATTGAACTCATTTCATTATAAGGCAGTTTTAGAAAAAGTGCAATATAAAGAAAAAGATAAATTATTTAAAACATGATGTCAACTCATAATCATAATATCATAAAGACATACCATGTTTCCTCTCAAAGTTTACTTGTGCAATTAATCAATGAAGTCTCATACCCCCCCCCCCTTCATACTAAGAAGAACCTCTTGAGAAACCATGCAATTTGTACTGTGAGAGTTTCTCTAACCAACCACCATCACTTAATAGCTATAGTGATGATACACTAGTAATATCCACACGCTGCCTGCGACATGCTACGCCTTGCTGGAGTATAGGACCTGAACTACTAATTGGATCCACTAGTCTATTGTGAAAAGGGTTCATCTAAAAAGTATGACCCTTTTGTATCCATGATAGCTATATGGTTTATGGAGGTTTGAGTTAATATGAACTCGCGTCCCCATATCAGTGCTCAATACAACTCAAAATATTATACTTAGCTCATATATTTCAAAAACAACATCTTCTGTGATTTAAGATTAGTGCTCAAAAACATAGCTCAAAGTCTATCTTGGAAATCTCAGCTTCCTTTCTTGCTTCATTTAGAAAGTGGTGGTCTTTGGAAATCTCAGTTTCCATTCTTGTCAAAATGTAAAAACATTTTCTACTTCTTTGGGAATACTTAGTCCCCATATACTTATTTGAAGAAAAGACTTCCCTTTACTTTGAATTGAACTCAAACTTAAGTCTTAAAATGAAATTAAAAATTTTGTAAAAGACTTTTGAAACTTGAAATGAACTTCATATCCTTATCTTTACTCTTTACTCAACTTTATCGTTAAGTCTTAAAACAAAAATAAAAAAACTGTAAAGACTTCTTGAAAAGACTCTAAGAACTTTCTAGACTTGGATTTTAACTTTCCTTGAATTTAAAGTTATGGATTCAAGGTTGAAATTCAGGTTTCTGGATGATATCTATATGTTTACAAGTAATTTAGAGTAGTTATAATCACTAGGAAGTGTTAAAACACTTTAGAAAGACTTAAACGGACTAATAACAAAAAGTGGGAGAAAACTATTATTCAGGCGCGTCCAGGGCGCGCCACACAAGGCTTACTTGACTAAGAATCCTTTTTGGTGCACTGTTGGCACGCCGCCCCTGCCTTTCCTGGCACTATAGGGTCGTGCCGCGCCAGCCTTTCCCCATGCCAATTTTTGATAAATTTTTCCTCTTGTTTTCTGACCTTAAATCGTTCTAATTTGATTCCTCTTTTATAATTAACTTTAGATTTATGTACCCACATTATATACACAAGGATTTTACCTAAAGAACTCAATAAAAAACACTTTCTACCTCAAGAAATTCATAAACTTCAACTCATGTTCAAGAATGAATGTGATTCAAGAAAAACCAACAAGAACATCGAAAATCCAATCGTTTGAGAACTAAATTATGCTAAATCAAATATGCTTGGAACTTGGGTGAACAAAACCAACGTTATGAGAGACCCACATACCTTTTTAGGGATCACCCCCGATGAAATCCACATGTTACTCCGAAGATCTTGGCGAATCTTGAATGCTCTTCTCCTTTCTTCTCTTTTCTCAAAACTCTAAATCTTTCTACAAATGTGTAAACTTATCTAGTTGAACTTAGACACGTATCTTAATTACCAAAACGAAATAACTTAATAGGGTAAGGAAAAGACTAACTACCTCTTAGAAATTGTTACTTTCCTTATTCCAACAGTCCGACTACTAAAGGACATAACTCACTCATACGAACGCGGATTCGCACAAACTTGGTAGAGTTGGAAAGATTAACCCAAGGGCTTTCCAACCATATCTGGAACTACACTTAACTCATCCTGAGATAGGATTTATGGATGTTTGAACTTTACCAAAAACTCACTTTATTTCCAGATTTTCATATACTTTCCAAAAATAAGTATTTCCATATTTTAAAACTCCTTTCTAGTTGTGAGATGTTAGAAAATTGACCATTTTAGAGCTAATGTAATTGTCAGAATTTGATTTTAAGGTCATCTTCTTGAACTTCTGATAAACAATGACCGTTAAAGGTTCAAAAACTCAAAAATACTAAAACTCACATAAAAACTAAATGAATGACCACATGACCAAACCGCTAGGCTTAGCAAGTCATAAATGGCATGTAGTTGCTATAGGAAAACTTCAAATGATGAACAAGAGGAATAAGTATATAAATGACCTGGAGGTTATTACACTTTAGGGTTTTTGTACTATGGTTTTCATATTCTAGTGAGTTAATTCCACAATTTTTTTTGGTAATTGAATGAGTTTATAAGAACTTGGTCTGCTATTGTTTTAAAATCTATTCTCCTAGTGTCTATGTCATAATTTTGCTTCTAAAAATGATTGATGTGTTTAATAGGGGTACATAATTGGTTATCACCTCGCGGTTAGGGTGGGTCTTACTCGTGACGGTTTGGGTTGTGACAAATAACCTAAAAACTTTACGAGCTTACACGTCCAAAATTTATAGTGTTTGTAATGTGAATATTGTGAAGTAAACACATATTATATACTTAAAGTTCACTTTAAAAATTTGATTGTTATCATCACAAGTAAATTATAGCTTGACCTCTAAATCATGTTCACATGAAAAGAGAAATTATGAGAAATTGACATATTATCTACATGCTTAAGTAATAAATAAAAATTGACAAAAATTTAATTTTTAAAAATATCCAAAAATGGGGAATACAAATATCGTATTTTCAAAAGAGTAAATTCAACATTAATGATCATATAAAATAGTTCATCTTCTATATTGAATAATTTATCCCTCTTCTTGATTTAGTTTTCTATATATACGCCTTAACATCTCATTCCTCAAGCAAAATTTCTTCTTAACTTTCATTCGGGTGATTTTTGTTGAATAAATTTGATTTCTATACATCTGCATATATACATGGCTTCCTCAGATCTTGAAAGAAACACTTGTCATGAAATAGTTCTGTATGTGCCTATAATTAGTAGTGCTCAAACTGCGGTATGTGGTCTTCTAGGAAAGTTTAATTTCACCATATTTTTTATTTTTTACTTGAGATTCATGCATGAACCATTTGAGAAATTATTGGGTAAAGTTTATGTTAATTATTTTTTTGGAAAATACAGTTGTTCTTATTGTAATTTATAAAAAATGTTCACCAATTATTATGTTTTTGTTAATATTTTTTTTACCACATTGTTTCTTTATCATTGCGAATCTTTAAAACCATTTTGTATGAACAATTTCAGAAAGCAAAAGGAAGTATGATATTTGTGAAAAGACGCGTTATTCCATTTTTTTATTTAGATAAGTCAAAAATAGAGAATTAAAACAAAAGTGAAAATTTTCTTTACCATTTTTTTCTTTATTATATTATTAAAAATTATTTTTTCATTTATAGGCTCTAAAAAATCAACTCTATAACACAAAATTTATACTAGCACCCACTCCAATATCAAGTCATCCAATAAAAGTAAGATTTCTATAACTTTATTCGTTATTTTCCCCCTATATCGTGATTTAATTTTTTATGATAATTTTACTTTCCAGTTTTACTAAATTTTTTAGGGACATTTAATAATAGTTAATATTGGTAGCATTTGACTTTCATCCACACACAATCACTAATGCAATATTAAAATTGTTAATATGAAGTCGAGAATATTAATTTGCAATTATATTAAAATTCTTCATTCTCTTCTAGATTTATATCATCGAGTCAAGTTCATACTAAGACAATATTAAAAGAATCAAATAGATAATCTAATAAACTACTCTTTTAATATTTTGATGTTCTCAAATTGACCTCTTTATAAATTATTTAAATCAAAGTATAATTATTTAATATTTATAATTATTTATTTTCTCTTCTATTTTTTATAAAAAAAATATTCGATATGTTTGAAAATAGTGAGCTAACTATTTAGTATGATAAAACATTAGGCAGAATTTTTCAAATACTAACCTATTTGAATTTTCTAGTATTAAATATTGACTAAATTGAGAAACGCTAATGTTTTTTCATATTCATTTGATAGGAGAATAAGTTCACAGAGTAAAAATATGGTCACCTTTTGGTGATGATTGAGAATAATTTGTTGAAGGTCTGCTGATTTTCTGAAGAATAATTTTCAAAGTGAGGTGGAGAATTCTAGTGTGTTTTATTACATATGAAATAGAAAATTATAACTGTAAGTAGAACAAATTATTGAAATAATTGATATTGTATTGCAAATCTATCACGCAATTCAATTGTCTTAGTTTCTTGTTAAGGAAAAATCTTTTTCCCTTACTTCATTTGATGTGAACTTGATTTCTTAGTTCCTTTTGTTCCAAAAACAAATTTTTAATATATTTAAAAGTAATTGAACTATAGATTCTCATTTTTCATTTTTAGTAACAAAACATTAACATATTTTCTTTTGTGCAGAATAATTTTTGAACAATGGAAGTAACTCAAAAGCTCTAGGAAGAAGAAGGTCTAGTTACTACCATAGTCATAGGAAATACATTTGTTGACTTCTCTATCGTCCCTTCTACAGGTGTATTATACATTTCTATGATATCTTCCTTTGCCTTGATATTTTACCATTATATATCTAGTGAAACATTGTAATAAAAACATATAATATAACATAAAATGAAATATTATTTCTAAAAAATATGAATATTATGGTAAAATATTATAAAAAGATGATGTTTAGCATATGCAGAGGACTAATTATTTTAATATATCATTATGGACAGAAATACTAGAATGAAGACAAAGCAAGTGATCCCTACGGACTTAGTTTCAAATATTATGACATGCTACACGGATGGAAAGCTGAAAGGAGACAACGTCAAAACGGAAAATGTGAAATGCTAATATATGTTCTTTTATAAGTTTTTTCCTTTTATCTTAATATTCAGTCTTACTTCTTTCTTGATGTACACTCACATTTATCTATCGATATTTAGTATTTAAAAGGAATGTTATTGATATACCTTAGACACGTATGATTATTATTTATGTCATAGTTGGTAATTAGATTTAGTGATGGTCATTTCCAAGCATATGCTAATTTAGTTTCACTCATTTTCTCTATCATATTGCCTTTATACAAACAGAATTATGGTAGCATTTGTTTTGCATGAATTCAATACTATTCACATGTTTTTTGTGATTTTGATTATCTTTTTTTTTGTTATAGTACATTTTTATTACTTTTGTAATGAATTTTCTTTATGGAAATTAAGAAAAAATTTCTTGGATTGCAATTTTACTTCCATGAGAGGAAACATACTATGTGTTGATCTACTGGGGATGTAAGAAGACATATTTTCCAAGGTTCTGAAAATTTGAAGGTAGAAGTTCAACAAGAAACCAATGCAGTAATAGAATCAATGGTAAGTTGTAGGTATTGGATAGATTTTGTTTGATATTAATAACCAATTTAATTATGTTTCTAGAAACTGAATATACTTATTTAGATAGTTGAATTATTTTGTAAACATATTAAGAAAAAAATAAGGTGTTTTGTGTACTGTAGTAGTTGTGTATTTTTAGAATTAAGCTATATAAGTAGCTTCTTATCTTTTTAAGGTTTAGCGCCGAACATTAAATATTGTTCTAATATTGATAAAAGCATTCTTCTCAAATTGATTAAGCGAACACAAATTAATTTACTACATTCAAAAATTATCTTTTAAAATATAATTTCTAACAAAAAGAAGCATTTCCAACATATTAGGGATATGTGAAAGGGTCAAATTACATTTGGTCTTATGTATGTACTCTTGGTGTAATTATTTCTACAAGAAATTTTTTTCATAACTTGAACTTTATTATAACTATGTTAGACAATGGTAACTTTATCCTCATTTTAAGGCACCATGAAAATTATATTATTTATACAAAGATTTTCTAATTGAATTTTAAGGTTGGGATTGGAGAAAAGAAATCCAACAAAAGAGAAAGAGATTCTTCAATTTCTGAGGGAGAATCTTCAACAAAAAAACACTACGGCACGAACAAGACTGAATATTTTCTCGATGATGCATGGAACAACCTTATTAGCAGTGATGAAATACACAAAAATGAGGTAACTCATGTTAAGGAAAGTATTGGATAATAACATTTATACCAAAATTGCACAAATAGAAAATAAAATAGATATTTGTCATATAAATTTTGTTTCTAACTAAAATTGTCGCAACTCATCCCATTTAACAAAGGACATATGTTTAGAATCATGAGCCTTATTTTCCTATTAGTTGTTCATTATATTTCGAAACGTAAGATTCTATGTCTGTTGAAACATATCGATAAATTTGACAATATGACTTCATTCCACAAATGTTGGGTTCAATCCACAAAATGGAAGTACACAAAATAATGCAAGGAAATGTTGATGAAAAAGAGATTTTTCCAGACTGTGACGGATCCAGGATCTTACGGTTGTGGGTTCTCACTATTTTTAACATAAACTTGAATCAACCAAAAAACGTAATTGCGAGCATTCTTCTACATAGGCTTTATTTTCTTTTCAATAGAATGAAATAGACAATCGGAAGTTTGGATTGATTTAAGAAAAAAGGAGGAGAAACAATATACCTTCACATACAATTGTAATTACAAAAAAGAAAACAAGCGAGGAGTAGTTTTTTTTTTTTTGCTTTTGAATTCAAGAACTGAAATGAATACGCTAGAACAAATTATTATTTTCCCTAATTTAATGGATGAGAAAAAATATTTCATAGACATTGAAGATCATGAGTGTTTATATTTTTGGAAAACTAAGTTGCAATAAAGACATGAGACGTGACCGATTCAAGATTTTAAATTACTAGTTACTTTTTAAGTCATCAATCATAAAATATTGATGTACAAGTTTAACAATATCATAAGATATACAATTATATCTAAATATTAAAGAAAAAAATCAACAAGAAAAACTAAAATAAATCTTATCATGAAAAGGGAATTTTGTTTAAGAAAAGTTAGCAAAGGACAGATGGTGAAAAGGAGAAAAAGAAAAGGTAGAAAGAAAAGAGATGGATTTTAAAATGAAATTATTATTACTCCAGGGAATTAAGTTTGGGTATACCAAGATAAATAACCTTCAACAACCACTTAAAACCACTAACAAACTAAGACCTTTATTCATCCGGTGCTCGCCTTTAATTTTACGTCATATTGTTTTAATTTTGATATAACTATATACACTTCATGAGGTTAATGGATTCTTGAACACGAAGATAGCGTCATGTGGGTCTGCCCCTGGTTCCATACATGGATAAATATTCTCATTGACAAAGAAAATGGTGAATGTTAAAGAAAACAAAGAAAAAGTGATTGTAAGCTTTCAAAAAAAAATATGGCTATAAGATTTTCATATTATGAAGATCTCACCCTTCACAAACATATTTGAAAAAATAATTAGATGTCATGCCTCGAGCCTATGCCTTGGGAATAACTTAATATATTATGTCTTAGGCCTAACTCACATCCCTCTCAAAGGGAGTAGGAGTGCCCAAGCCTTATAAGGAATCCAAACATCTCATTAACCACCTATGTAGGACTTTTTTCATTCTTTAAAACCCCACCTCACGCTCAATTTTTAGAATTTGGTGTGTGGACAATTTTGATGTTTGGGGTCCCCAACATCGGATGAGACGGGCCCGACTCTAATACCATGATAAATTAGGTCTTAGGCCTAACTCACACCCCAAAAGCTAGCTCAAAAGGGGGAGGATTTCTCAATCCTTTTAAGGAGTCCACCCATCTCATTAACCACCGATGTGACAATTTTTTTCATTATCGAGAACCATTTCTGATCCCCAAGAGAACCCTTGGCCTTGATCATGACATACATGACATTAAGCCATATGTGGAAGATTAAAATAGGTGAACACTTAGACATTCGAAGGAAATCTTAAAACATAGTCTTTTAAAAATACTTAACATGAGTTTTATATAACAAAACATCATGAGAAAACACTGGAAACATCTAATACCATGTATCTATGAAGCCTCTAACAAATTATGGTAGGAGTCGGGGTGAGACCCAAGACGCCTGCTATACTACTAAACTGGAAGGAAATGGAGTCTCCTGGAAGCGAGAAAGACCCACCAAAATCTATGTGCAAATGGATAGGATCTCAACGAAGCGCCTGTTGATGATCCTGAGTACCTGTATTTGTATCATAAAATGGTACAGATGGAATGACATCAGTGCATTGAATGTACTATAAAGTGATAAGTTTAGAGTAAACAACTTACTTGCTTGAATGATTGAAAACAACATAACTAGATCAATACATGAGTATGGAATAAAAACCATTTATTCTTTACAACATATTATACAATGAAAAACAATATGAAAATAATATACTTTACAATGTGGGGAGTTTTTCCAACCGACAACCATAACCATGAGCCTAGCAATGATATAACGTCCCGCTACACGTAGCAAGCGTCCATGTCTATACCTTGTTGGGGGTATAGGTTGATATTGTAACTATGGATCCAACTATATGCCTTCTCAGAGGCGGTGAGGAGTCGCATAAGAATCAATGATATCCTATCATACCCGTGCTTCGTAGTTTTATGAGACCTCCAAGTTCTAAAAGACTCTAACTCAGTTCGGTGCTCGATAATACTCCTGAAACCTTTCATATAAATTTATGGTCAATTTTAACCCTTTCAAAGAAGGGACATGTTACTTGTAAAAATACTTTCCAAAACCATAGATATACATACATTCCTGAAAACAGGCACTTGTGAAGTTATCTTTCAAGTTCAATTATTAACATATGTACGTGTGTGTGTGTGTGTGTGTGTGTGTGTATATATATATATATATATATATATTAAACAACTGTTAAGTTTTCCTATGAAACAAAACTTTTAGACTTTTTCTCAAAACTCAGTTTGAAACAAAGTGATTGGCTTTTAAAGACTCTCAAGCCATAAAGATCATATCATAGGGTTCATGAGAAATTATGGACATTAACGACTCAACTCGAGGACCTCAATAATCATATGGAAACTCATGTATATAACTCTTCTCAAGGCATGGTTCGAAAACATAATCAATTTCAAAAGAAATCTCAAATTTGACTCAAAAGGACCTCTTGAACTTTTCCTCTTAACTTTACTTTGATTTGGAAAAGAAAAAAATTGTAATTTAACACTTTTGATTAGGATAGGAAGCATCTCTAAATGATTAAAGAAACCTGTAAGGATAAATATCAAGAAGACAACGAAGACATGATTTGAAAGAACTGACACTGAAAAGTGAGATATAGGAGTATGTATTCTCTCCACGATGCGGAGAGAGAGTTTACACATTGTTCGTCAAATTTTTAGGTAGAGGATTTACTATCCTCTCCGCGATGCAGAGAGGATCCTTCATCGTCCCACCCCGAAACCCAAAATCGTTTATATTTTGAGTCATATTTCATGAAATTAAAACTTAAGAACTCATCAAGAACCTCTACATAAACGATTTCATCAATGAATTTAATGGAATGACTACATGATAAGAGTGAGGAGGAACAATTATGTCACAATCGGAGAGAACCCCCTAGTTGTAACCGGCGTCCTTATACTCGAAGAATTCTTAGACAAGCCCTTGGCATCCATCACAGCACGTATAATAGAATAAAAATGCGGAAAAATTAAAAACATTTACTTTGGAAGTTCCTCTTCGCTTCATATATGGAAATAGAAACAAACTTCATCACAACATATCATCTAAACATAGAAGTATAGAAATTTGGGACTTAGCCCTTACATCAATAAGGATTCTAGAAATAGGAAATACAACAACGTCTTCCAACATAAGCAATGAGAACAATCCTTTCACTTTAGAAACACTAGCATGTGAGTAAACCTTACACTTTAACAATTAATTATAATCATGAAAACTACCTTTCAATCATATAACAATCATACCATAACATACATACATACTTCATAGTTAATTCAAGTGTATAGGGTTAAGGATGAGGAAACCATGTCATCAACACCACGATAACACAATAGATATTGCATCATTACTATCTAAGTAATTCATCTTTCATATATGAATTCAATTAAGAACCGACATTCATACCTTCTTGACCTTCATGGAACTTCATACGTCAATCACCCAACAATGCATAATTAATACATAAAATAAGGTAATTCATGAAGTAACAACACAATTATATTCACTATAAATAATTGATATATTAATCATCTTCAACCAATTCACCATATCAAATCCAAGACTCATGAAACTGGGTAAGAACATGGGTCCATGGGAATTTAAAGTGAACAACAACAATTATCAACCATTATACACCTAAAAAACCTTAAGTAATCATAATTGATTTATACTTTCATTTTTCAAAGAAGGCTCATGTGTGGGGAGAAACCCTAGATTTTGGAGAATTTTGAAAACATCTTTGGAGGGACCTCTTGGGGAAAGGAATCCCAATAGAGAAATAAATCATACCTTATTGCAGACCTAGCCACGAAATTGAGTTGAAATCCTTTATAATTGATCCTCTTCTTGTAGCTTCAAGGTCCTTCAATGGAGGTTATGTGTAGAGAGAGAATCTAGAGAGAGTTGAGAGCAATTGGGTTTTTAAGTTGGAGATTTGTTTTATTGTGGGGATGGGTTTAAACTGACTTAAACTCAATATGTACTAAGCCCCTAAAATACACAAAACACCCGTCACTTGGATGGACCTTTTAATTAGGTAAAACTTGACTTTTATTTTTGGAGTTATCGTCGCTGAGGTGTTCCCTGAAATTTTCCTAAATTAAAATTTGGGACAGAAGGGTCCGCAATGGTCTCTGCGACGCGGAGTTACTTTTTTGTCATTACTGGAGCAAGTCTGTGATGCACCCTTGCTCCACCAAGCTACTTCCCGAAGTTTTCTTTCTTCATTTGTCGTTTCTAACGCCTCTATGCTTTAATGATTCTTTACCTAGAACTTAGGATCGTAACTACCCTTTATTAAGTCATAATCATTAGGTCAGGCTCTAACTTAGGTCATAGAATTTCTGGGTGTTTCAATACTCCCCCCCCCCCCTCGAGAAAATTTGCCAACGAATGACACCTTAAACCTTTAGAGGGAAAAAGAAAGTAACTCAAGACTAGCATCCCCAATAACAAGCAATATCAAAATGATTCACAACTCATATGAGGAATTCTCAACTCCTTTAAACACATAATAATAGCATCAAAAAATAGGAACTTAAACCACAACTCATCATGCACAAAATCACATCATTTAACAACATATACGGAGGAACTACCCTCTCAAATTCAACATAATCTTGATATGAACATTAACGTGAAGACATGCAAATTTTCTCTCAAAACTATATCAAGCATGTTCAATACAACTCTCATGAAGACAATATATTTTCACAACAGATAGGAGTTCAAGTCAACCATGAGAAGAGTAAAGCATAAAAACTCCAATACAACTACACATGAATTTTCAAAAGACATGCACATACAAGGAAATCATGACAAGTTCATCAATACCCATGACTCTCAATTTTTATACTAAATTAAGAGAAACTACTAACCATAAACCTTAGCGAGGAGTAAGAGGAAAGAGATGAAGATAATGGGATTTCCTGTCGGCCTCGGTCTCCCATGTAGAACCCTAAAATAGGTGGTTCCTCCATAGAACTTTAACAGAGACCACCTCTTTATTCCTCAAATTCTTGACTTGATGATCTAAGATTTCAACCGGAACCTCTTAATAAGAAAGGTTATCACACACCCCTAAAACTTCCGAAGGGAGAATAGACATCGGGTCACCTATACACTTTTTCAGCATAGAAACATGGAATACCGGGTGAATCGGGGCCAAATCATTAGGTAATTTCAACTCATAATCAACCTTTCCGACACGCTTTAAGATCTCAATAGGCCCACATACTAGGGACTAAGTTTACCATTCTTACCAAACCTCATCACCCCTTTCATGGGTCAAATCTTCAAGTTGATCTAATCTCCTACTTCAAACTCATGATCCCTCTTTCTATTGTCAGCATAAGACTTTTGCCGATTTTGATCCATTTTCAACCTATCTCTTATAAGTCAAACTTTTTCAAGGGTTTCATAAACTAACTTGGGACCAAGGAAAGCAAACTCGCCTACTTCATACCACCCAACTGGACCTACACCTTCGCCCATAAAGTGCTTCAAACGGTGTTATCACAATACTCGAATGGTAGCTTTTATTTTAGGAACATTCTATCAGTGGTAGGTGATCATCCCAATTACCTTTGAAGTCAATGACACACGCTCTCAACATGTCTTCTAGGGTTTGAATAGTGCAGTCCGGTTGACCATCCGTCTTGGGATGAAATGTGGTACTAAGCTTTACCTTCGTTCCAACCCCACTTTGGAAAGGCCTCCAAAAATGGGATGTTGATTGGGTACCTCTATCTGAAATGATGGACAAAGGAGCCGTATGAAACCTCACTATTTCCTTGAGGTACAACTAGGCATAGTCTTCCGACGAATAAGTGATTTTGACCAGAAGGAAATGTGCCGACTTGGTCAATCCATCAACAATGAACTAAACCCGGTCATGTTACCTTCGAGAACGAGGTAACCCAACTATGAAGTCCATATTGATAACCTTCCACTTTCATGTGGAAATATTTATATCTTGGGCTAGGCCACCCGACCTTTTCATGTCATTCCACCAATAGATTTCTTGTAAGTCACAATACATCTTTGTGGAACCCGAACGAATGGAATATCAGGAACTGTGGGTTTCTTCAATAATTAATTCCCTTAATCCATCCACATTCGGTACACACAACCTTTCTTTGTGCATAAGAATCCCATCTTCTCCTTCAGAGAATGTTTTAATGGATTTGTTGAGAACCAACTCCTTTAGTTCCATGAAGATAGGGTGAAGATGTTGCTTAGACTTCACATCAACAAAAATTGATGAATCGGAATTATGACGGATCATGACACCTCCTTTTGAAGAATCTTCTAGTCGGACACCCAATCGGGGCTAGGTTTTGTACATCATGGCTAACTCCCTTTTATATGTGACACACTACACATAGATACACGACTCAAGGCATCTGCAACCACTTTGGCCTTGTCGGGAAGGTATAGGACACTCATATCATAGTCTTTCAAGAGTTCCAACCACCTCCTTTGTAAAAGATCCAATTCTTTTTAGCCAAGGCATATTGAAGACTCATGTGGTCAGTAAACACATCAACATGTACCCTATAAAGATAGTGTCTCCAAATATTTAAAGAAAAAACTACGGACGCTTGTTCAAAGTCATGAATTGGATAGTTCTTTTCATGCACCTTTAGTTGTCTCGAGGCATGAGCTATCACCTTACCATGATGCTTAGGAAACAACTCAAACCCACTCAAGACGTGTCACAATACACTTAAAACCCTTTGGTGCCATCCGACAAGGTCAAAGCCGGAGCGATGGTGAGTTTATCTTTCAATAATTGGAAGCTCTTTTCACATGACTCTGACCATTCAAACTTAGAGTTTGTTTGGGTCAAGGCCGTCAGTGGAGATGCGAAAAATGAAAATACCTCAACAAGCCTCTGACAGTACCCAGCCAAATCCAAAAAGCTTTGTTGGTAAGACTCCATGGTCTAGGACAACTTTTGACCGCATCCTTACTCGGATCGACCACTACACCCTCAGTCGAGACAATGTGACCAAGGAACGCAACCGACCTTATCCAAACATACACTTATTAAAATTAGCAAAAAGTTGATGATCTTTGAGGACTTGCGAAAAAACCCTCAAGTGACTCATGTGATCATTTTCACTTTTGGAGTATATCAAGATATCATCGATAAAGACAATAAAAAAGGAGTCAAGAAAATCTCTAAACACACAATTCATAAGGTCCATGAAATCCACTGGTGCATTTTTCAGACCAAAAGACATCACTAAGAATTCAAAATGACCATATCTTGTTCGGAAGGTTGTACTTGGAACTTCAATACCTCTCACCCTAAGTTGTTGATAACCCGACCTCCTGTCAATTTTTGAAAAGTGACTCGCTCCTTAGATTTGATCAAACAGGTCATCAATCCTAGGAAATGAATAATTATTCTTTGTAATGACCTTGTTTAATTTCTAGTAGTCAATACACATAAGGAGAGACCCATATTTCTTCTTCACAAATAACAACGGAGCACCCCATGGAGATATACTTGGTTGTAAAACCCTTATATTTAAAATCCTAGAGTTGAGCCTTTAGTTCCTTCAACTCGGTCGAGGCCATCTTGTAAGGAGGGATTGAGATGAGTTTCGTATCCGGTAATAAATCAATGCTGAAATCTATTTCCCATTTAGCAGGAATTCCGGGCAAGTCATCCGTAATAACTTCCGAAAAATCCTTCACTACGGGGACCAACTCTAAAAGAGGATTCTCAAACTCAAGATCCTTGAACCTCACAATATTATAGATGCATCCCTTAGAAATCAACTTACAAGCTTTTAGACATGAAATAGTTCAACCTCTAGGGATTGGATTTCCCCCTTCCATTCTAAAATGGGTTTATTAGGAAATTGAAACTTGACTACCCAAGTTTTACAATTAGTGGAAGCAAAAAAACCATGTAGCCAATCCATATGCAAAATGAAATCAAAATCCAACATATCAAGTTCTACCAAATCAAACAATATGACTCTATTGGGCAATGAAATGGGACAACCCCTATAAAATCTTCTAGCAACTATGGAATCACCCATCGGGGTAGAAACCGAAATGTTCATCTAAGATATCGGGAAGCATATAAAATTTCGTAGCTACTAAAGGAGTTACAAAAGACAAAGTGGCACTTGGATCCAACAATGCATAAACATTAACTGAAAATAATTGAAACATAACGATAACAACATCAGAAGAGCTCTCTTGATCACCTTGGGATTGAAGAACATATAAGTGATTCTTCTTAGGAGCATCGAAATTCAGACCATTCGCTTGTGTTTGATCATTTCCCCTTCCTTGGTCCTTTAAAATAGGGTAGTCCCACGTCATGTGATCACTCTTACCACAACTATAGCAATTAACCGTGCCAACTAGGCATTTATCTGCATGTTTTATACCACACTTTGCACAAATAAGATTATCAACATAAGGACCACCACTTGTCCCCTCTTGAGGCTTGGGAGTAGACACTTTAACTTTGTTGAACCTATGATTATTAGGAGGGCCTTGTTTGGAAAACCTCTTCTTGAACCTTTGCTTATCTTGAACCTCAAACCTAGCCTTGGAATAATTCCCATCGTCGACCCTTGGCCTCTTCAACTCTCTACCAACTTGCTTAGTCTTTTGGTCCTCAATTTTTTTGGCATGAACCATGAGGTAGGAGATGTCCAGTCTAGGAATAAACATATCCGACCTACATTCATTAACCACTAGATCGGATATCCCCATAACAATTCTTTTTATCTTTGCCCTAGAATCCGCCAAAATAGTAGGAGCATGTTTTGATAGATGAGTATACTTGAGGCTATACTCCTTCACACTCATATCCCATTGATGAAGATTGATAAATTCTTGCATTTTCCTATCCCTCAATTCAAAGGGGAAGAACCTATCAATGAAAGTCGTCCTAAATGATGCCCAACTAATCGGCCCTTCTCTAATAGGACACTCCTCCTTCCATTGTTCATACCAATCTTTAGCCACATCTTTTAGTTGATAGGCGGCTAGTTCCGCCTTTTCTTGAGAAAGCACACCCATAGAATCTAGCATTTTGAACACTTCATCAATGAACCCTTAGGGGTCCTCCTTCTCTTTGGAACCAAAGAAAGTAGGGGGATTCATCCTTGTGAAATCCCTAATCCTAGAAGTGGTAGTGTTAACATTGGGGTTCACTTTCACCCTAGTAGCCCTAGCAACTTGACTGGCTAAAACTTGATTTAAGCTACGAATAGACCATCTTATCTCATCATTAAGCATAGCCCCTTCTTCAATAGGAACTTGAGGGTTTTGAGGATCTTAAGGGGAAACAACCTCATTCGTATTCTCCTCCTCGACCCTCCTAACATTGGTCCTTCTTGTATTCATTGCCTATAAGCACAAGAAAAGAATTATAAGAACAGACTAGTTAGAGTTAAGACTCTTAGGCACGACTAAGGAATAACAAAAGAGTGAAAGTTCCTAAGATCTCATAGCCTTGCATTCATAAGTGTGTCGCGCTTCACACCCATGAACAAGACTCTACTCAACGTGGTATTTTGTGATATCAATCCTATATTATTCTCAACCTTATGCTCTGACACCAAGTTTATCACGACTATAGAGAACCCCCTAGCCGTAACCGGCATCCTCATCCTTAAAGAGGTCTTAGACAATCCCTTAGCTTCCATCATAACACGTATCATAAAATAAAAATTGCAGAAAATTAAAATTTTTACTTTGGAAGTTCAACTTCGCTTCATATATAAAAATAGAAACTAACTTCATCGCAACATACCATCTAAACATAGAAGTATAGAAATTTAGGACTTAGCCCTTACATCAATAAGTAGTCTAGAAATAGGAAATACAACAATGTCTTCCAACATAAGCAACGAACTAAGCAATTCCAAGTATCCTTGAGAAATGACCTTGAATCCTTAACAGCCCGAACCTACATTATTTGAGAAAAGGGAAGAAAATATGGATTAGTACATCACACATACTAAGTATGGGTACTATGCATAAAAGGACATTTAGTCAAAACATGCTTTTTATCAAGTAAACCAATATGCACATAAGTTAAGCATAATAGACTAACCCAACATAATATCATCCCAACATGGAGACAACCCAAGAAACACTTGTGCAATGCAAGGAATAGAATCACATAACACTATCCAAAGCTAAGAATCACATTAATCAACCTACTTAATACATGCATTCATACTCTCACATTTCATCATGACTGTCATACTCATAAAGATCATGCATATCTTAACATACATAAGTCGTAATCAACATAATCACAAAAGAATACTACTAGAACTATCTCTTAGGATCCCATAAGTGCAATGTGTAAGAGAAGTCACATACTCTCCCTCACACTATGTAGAAACCCCTCAAGAAATTAAAATCCCTAATGAGAGTTTATACATTTCCTTTATTCATTATTTTTACATTCGGGAAAGAGGTTGCAATAACCGGCATTGAGCCATGTGAGTTACATGGAATCCGGTGTTCTACTCCCACACCGAAAAGAGAGGGTTAACACTTGCCTAAGGTGCAACCTTTTGTATATGCTATCCAGGTAAATCCACTAAGCTAGAGTCATATGTGGGCACATACTTAAGGGTCAAGGAGATTGTTTCTAGAAACCCTAACTTTCTAAACGTGGGGGTTCCCATCTCATGAGACAACACATGTCTTGGAAAATTCTAACTTGCTAGACATGAGGAAACCCATGTGGGGATCCGTACATACTAAATGTTAGACCTCCATCTCATTTACATACCCTTTGGGTGCTAAGTATGTATTCCCTTTAGTAATCATATTTAGTCATCACACAAGTTCACATTAGCCTTTAGTAGAATCTTCTATAAACATCTTATAATAATAGCTCATAGGTGTTCACAAGCTTTAGAAACACTAGCAAGTAAGTAAACCTTTCACCTTAACAATTCATTATAATCATGAGAACTATCTTTCAATCATATAACAATCATACCATAACATACACACATACTTCATAGATAATTCAAGTGTATAAGGTTAAGGATAAGGAAACCATGTCATCAACACCACAACAACACAATAGATGTAGCATCATTACTATCTAAGTAATTCGTCTTTCATACTTGAGATAAATTAAGGAACAACATCTATACCTTCTTGTCTTTCATGGAACTTCATACTTCAATCACCCAGCAATGCATAATTAATGCATAAAATAAGGTAATTCATGACGTAAAAACATAACAATAGTTAAAATTTATATAAAAGAGAACCATAGGCCCGCCTATGTGGCGCCACCATAAGCAAGAACTTCCTTTTATATTTATGTATTTCCTAAACAAGTCTGCCTCTTTCATGAAAAGATGTGACTTTAATAAAGAGTTTTGACTTTTATAAATAGTTGTAACTTTTATGAAAAGGTGTGACTTTAATAAAAATTGCAAATTTTATCAAAAGTTGCGGGTTTTATGAAAAGTTGTGACTTTCATGATGAGTTGCGACTTTTATGAAAAGTTGTGACTTTAATGAAGAGTTGTGAGATTATGAAAAGTTGTGAATTTTATGAAAGGTTGTGAACTTTCCGAAGGTTGCAACTTTACCAAATTGTTGTAACCTTTCTGATAAGTCACAATAAACAATTGTTCAAACTATCTTTTGTTGTCTATAAAAAGAAATATCTCCTCTCATTTTAAAACAACACAAATTATGATCTTCTTCTTCTATTTCCGCAAAATTAAATATTCATGTTCTTTTCTCCTGTTGAGTGAATTACAGACACCATTGTTTTTTTAACAATAATTTATTGCTTCATCTTGAGAGAATGAAATTCTTTAAACCTCTGGTGTCGGAGGGGAATTATTTTCTTAAGGGAACATTGTGCATTCAGTAGACTCATTTTTTTCCTTTCTATTTTAATATATCCTGGTATTTTTTTACACTCATTAATTTATGCTAATGGTATTCAATGTTGTTTTTGAGTACATGTTTCAAACTCCTTTTTTTATGTTTCTGAAAGTTATTATCTCCGGTTATATTGAACATATGCGCATATGTACTATTCGTTGTGCAGAAAATAGTTATTGTACTCAGTTTCAAAAATTTATGTTTTGATATTCTATATTAAATTTTATAACTTAAAATTACTATATATATATAAGCTTACATATTATATATTTTTAAATAGATATGAAATATCTGACTTATAGTCTACGCAACTTAAATGTTTCTTTATATTACGAAATGCCTTTACGTATATATATATTCTTATTTTTCATCTTTATTTTCCTTTTAATGTTGATTAAAGAACAAAGATTTATTATTTTTTGAATAATCCATTTATTAAATTCATAAGTTATATGATAATGACAACTAATCAAATTCATGTTAACACAATGCTAATATTTTTTAATAACCTATTTTTTCATGATTTTTAATGTATGGGTATTAGCAAAAAAATTATTGCAAATTCAATGCAATTATAATTTATAACTGCACGAAATGCGGGCAAATTACCTAGTCATCAATATAAGCAATTGATAGATTCATCATCTTCAACCAATTCACCATATCAAATCCAAGATTCATGAAATTGAGGAAGAACATGGGTCCAAGGAAATTTCAAGTGAACGACAACAATTATCCATCATTATACACCTAAACAACCATAAGTAATCATAATTGATTTATACTTTCATTTTTCAAAGAAGGCTCATGTGTGGAGAGAAACCCTAGATTTTGGAGAATTTTGAAAACATCTTTGGAGGGACCTCTTGGGGAAAGGAATCCCAAGAGAGAAAGAAATCATACCATATTGCAGACCTAGCCACTAAATTGAGTTGAAATCCTTGAAAATTGATCCTCTTCTTGAAGCTTCAAGGTCCTTCAATGAAGGTTTTGTGTAGAGAGAATTTAGAGAGAGGTGAGATCAATCAGGTTTTTATGTTTGTAATTTGTTTTAGTGTGGGGATTGGTTTAAACTGACTTAAAGTCAATATATACTAAGCCCCTAAAATACCTAAAACACCCCTCACTTGGATGAACCTTTTAATTAAGTCAAACTTCACTTTTATTTTCGGAATTATCGTCACGGAATAAGTTCGCGTCATGGAGGTGTTCCCTGAAATTTTCCGAAATTTAAATTTGGGACAGACCCTTTTTGGGCATGGTTGGAGCAAGTCCGCAACGCGCCCTTGCTCCCCTAAGCTACTGCCCAATTCTTCTTTCTTCTTTTGTCTTCTCTAACCCCTCTAAGCTTCCATGATTCATTCCCTAGATATTAGGATTGTAACTACCCTTTTTTATGTCATAATCGATTTGGTTAGGCTCTAGCTTAGGTTATAGAATTTCCGGAGTTTTTAAAATTACAACACTATGAAAAAACTCACATACCTTAAAGAACAACGTGCTTGATGAAAATTAAAGGAAAATATTGGAAGATGAATCCTAGCCTTAGCGTCTTCTTGAAGTTCTTAAGCATAGAAATATTAGGAGCGAATGAAAGGTTTGGTTGATAAAAACTGGTTTTACTACACGTTTAGGATAATTTAGATGATTTCCTAATGATTTTTAGAAATAAAATACCCCTAGAAATAAATAGAATATGCTGAAAGTCGGAATAATTTTCTAACAGGCATTGAGGTCTGTATTGGCCACGTAACGCGAGCCATCGCGGACCTGCTGCCACACTTACACATTTCTAGTAAATCGGTCATAACATTTTACTGAGAGCTCTGATTGGGGAAAAATATGTGCGTTAGAAAAAGGATCGGAGACCTTTGATTTGATAGGTTATGAGCCACTTAGTTCTTATTTGCTAAAAGATATAGTTATTTTAAGTTGACCCAACAATTAAGAAAAATTATGGGTGAACTAATGCAGTAATAAAGTCAGTGGTAAGTTGTTATATTGCTTGGATTTTCTTTGATAATAATTTTGTTATCTTTCTGGGACACCAAATTTACTTATTTATAGTTTGGAATTTATTTTCAAGATATTAAGAAAATATAAGGAGTTTAATGTAGTATAGTAGTTATAGATTTTTCAGAATTAAGCTTTATAAGTAACTTCTTACTTTTTTAAGGTTTAGCCGAGAACTAATATTGCTCTAATATTTACTAAATTCAAAAATTGCCTTTTTAAATATCAATTCATACAAAAAGAAACATTTCCAAAATATTAGGGGTTCGGAAAAGGTTTAACCACATTTGATCTTATTTATGTGCTCTTGCCTTTGAATTATTTCTGCAAAAAATCATTTTCAAAGCTTGAATTTCAGTGTAACCCATCTTACCCAATGGTAAAGTTTATCCTCATGTTAAGGTGCCATGAAAATTATATTACTTTTACTAAGATTTTGTTTCTGAATTTTAAGGTTGGGGTTGGAGAAAAGAAATCCAAAAAAAAAGAGAATAAGAATCTTCTATCTCAAAGAGAGAATTTGCATAAAGAAACACAAAGGAAATGGACACTATTGTCATGACAAGAGCAAGACTTAAAAATTTTCTAATGATGCATGGAACAAACTGATGAATTGAAATGACATACACAACAAAAAAGTAACTCATGTTATGTCAGCTATTAGATAATAATAGATTTAAAAAAATTATACCTATAACAATAAAATAGATATTCGTGACATAACTTTTGTTGATAAACAAAAATAGTTCCAACTCATCTTATTTAACAAAGAAAGTATGTTTATAATCGTAGCCTATTTTAACTAAGATTTTCTTTTTAAATTTTAAGGCTGGGGTCGGAAGAAAAGCAATCCAAAGAAATAGAAAGAGCATCTTCAATCGCAGAGAGAGAATCTGCAGGAAATAAGCACAAAATAAACGGACACTACAATCATGACAAGAGCGAGACTCAAAAAATTCTCAATGAGGCATGGAACAATGTGATGAACTAGGATGACATACACAACAACAAGGTAACTCATGTTAAGGAAGCTATCAGTTAATAATATTCATACAAAAAATACACAAAAATAAAATATATATTCGTGAAATAACTTTTGTTGCTAAACAAAGATAGTCGCATCTCATCCTATTTAACGAAAGACGTATGTTCAGAATCGTGAGCTTTATTTTAATAAGATTTTCTTTTTAAATTTTAAGGCTGGGGTTGGAGAAAAGAAATCTAAGAAAAGATAATTAAATCTCAAATAGAGAATCTGCAGTGAAGAAACACAAAAGCAATTAACAATTACAATCATGACAAGAGTGAAACTTAAAAATTTATAGATAATGCATGGAACAACCTGATGAACTGGATTGACATACAAAAAAGCAAAGTAACTCATGTTAAGGCATATATTGGATAATAATAGTAATCCCAGGATTACACAAATAAAAATAAATTAGATATTTGTGACATAACTTTTGTTGCTACACAAAAACGGTGGCAACTCATCCTAATTAACGAAGGACATATGTTTAGAATTTTGATCTTTATTTTTACTAAGATTTTCTTCTTAAGTTTTAAAGTTGGGGTTGGAGAAAAGAAATCCAAGAAAAGAGAAAGAGAATCTTCAATATCAAAGAGAGAGAATCTGCAGAAAAGAAACACAAAAGAAATGGACATTACAATCATTACAAGAGCGAGACTTAAAAATTTATCGATTATACATGGAACAACCTAATAAATTGAGATGACATACACAACAACAAGGTAACTCATGTTAAGGCAGCTATTAGATAATAATACTTACACAAAAAATACACAAATAAAAAAAATAGATATTTGTGATAAAACTTCTGTTGCTAAACAAAAATAGTCACAACTCATCCAATTTAACGAAGGACACATGTTCAAAATCGCGAGCCTTATTTTTCTATTAGCTCTCCATTGAATTTATAAGTGTAAACATCTATGTATGTTGAAACATTGATCAATTTGACCATATGACATCCTTCATAGACGATGGGTTTAATCAACAAAGTAGAGTACATGAAATTATGCATAGAAATATCGATGAATAAGAGATTGTTTTTTTTAATAGAAGTGATTAGGTCATCCATTTTTGGCTTAAACAAAAATTTCTATTCATAGATGTAACACCTTGGACATCAAAATAGGACAAAATAAGGGTTCGTAGAAGTCACCATCAGTTTTATGTTTGAGGTCAATTTCAAATTATCATATCTCTGAGAAAATAAATAATTAGGTGCATCATTACCTACAAAATTAAATATCTTTGAGTCCTCTTTCCAACACCAACAGGTTTGCTTCATTTCATATTTTTAGTAAAATGATATGCTTGGTTTATTGAAGCCACTTGTTCTAAAGCACCTCAATGGTTTTTTAAAGGGGTAGTTTGGTCTTTTACCATCCCTTCTAAGCCTAAGCCATGTTTTCCCCACTCAATTAAAGGTCTAAATAGTGTTAAAATATGTTTTCGCGTTCTTTAAAACATAGGAGAATTAGAGCAAGGTTCCAAGAGGAGAGAAGCTAAGGTTCAGGAATTCTTCAACTTTCCATCTATTGCACCAAAAACCTTTGTTCTTTATAGGTCTCTAAGACTATTCATAGTGTTGGCCTAGTTTTTCCTCACACACGACATCTCAATTCATTAATAAATTGTCACATCTAAAAGATCCATTCATAGTTCTTGATATTGAATTTTGTTCTATAGTAGTTGAGGTTTTGATTTCTTTTGTTTTTGAGAATCTTATAATATTATTTATGCTTAGTATCACATGAACCCTATTGATTTATTAAATTTATTTTTTCAAATGAAATTGTATGAAAGTCTCTAATGTATAAATTTTGGGTTTGAAAGATAAGTAGAATTTTAAGTTATCATTGGTTTTGTCTCGACATCTATCCTAGTATTAGAGGTTCCATAGAAGTTAGAGTTAAGGAATTTTTCAGTACTCCTTTCCTTTAAACACAATTTTGCAATCATTATTATAATTATCATTGAAATTAAGTATTTTCAGGCATTCCATTGAGTTTACGTTGAGATAAATTTATATTTGAAGCCTATTTTTGCTTTAGTTACTCCTCTGCTAAGAAGTCAACCAGGAAAAGGGTTCGCTTGGGATCATAAATAGTTCACGAGTGTCGGCAACGTCAAGGGTGTACGCTCGGGTGTGGCAAACTTTGTATCACAACACAAAGTACAAGAGTTCTAGGATGTCTATGTAATCATGTCTAGTAGAGTCCAGTGTGAAGCACGTCATATCTATAATTCAGAGGATACAATATTTAGGAACATTTCGCTTTTATTCTCACTCTTGTTCGTGCGATATAGTTCAAATCTATTAAAAAAATCTCTACCTGGTGCTTACACAAGTCTTTTCAGAGCATGCCTCCGCAAAGAACTGTTTGAGGATGTCCTATTAAGAGAAATGTTAATCCTCAAGGTCAAGAAGATCCTGATTCACAAAAAGTTCAACTCCCTAGGTGAGATGTCACCAATGCGGATTTAGGAATGTTATCTAGATGTTGAGTCAGGTTGTGAAAACCAAGCTGGTGAACAAGATGTGGGTCTTCAGGATGTGGCTGATACATCTAGAATCCCTGAGTTTATGAGGATGAACCTATTACATCCCGAAACCACACCCTAGAATATTGGGTACAATCTAGGATTGTAACCGGTGTACTCGACCTCTCAGAGGTCTTATACAAACCCTTTCATATCATTCATCGCATAAACATAGTGAAAAGTAGTGAGGAATTAAAACTTTTCACAAAACATAATATAGTCTTCAAAATCTCTTTCATATAAAAGTAATAGGAAATACTAAGTCTCAATCTCGTCATCTTAAGACACAATAATACTTGGGACACGGCCCATACTTCAAAATACGAATATAGAAATACTTAGTCTAATACAATACTTTGAATGAAAACATAAAAGACATATATGCCCTCGATTCAAGTGAGGGCATCCTTCAACTTCTCTTGAACGATCTTCTAAGTCCAAGTCTTCACTTCTCAAAGATCTTCACCTACCAAGAAGTATATAGATAGATAAAAGCATGGAGTTAGTACAACTACATGTACTAAGTATGGATTTATGCATAAAAATCATGATAACAGACTTTTATTGGAAATATGCATATTTTTATTTAAAATCATATTATAATCATGAGAACAACATTTAACAACTTGTAAATACATAAGGTAACATTTAAACCAAAAATCATATTTTAGAGATCACCTTACAGTGAACTCATTCACTGTTACAATGAATTAATTCACTGTACAGTGAAGATGCTTATTCTTTACTTAAAATACCCTTTAGCATGTAATATTCTCACTTAAAGATATTCTAAGATTCACTTAAGTCACACAAAGAGAGACCGCCCATACACCCTCTCTAGATGTGCCTAAACGGACCTTAATATTTCTTATAATGAGTCACATACACACTTCAAGACATCAAACATAGCAACATATAGACACTATGACATTTCCTCATCAAAGGCTATCAAATACTTACTTAAGTAGATCAAGAAGATAACATTCATGAATTACATCTTCAAGACTACCTAAATAATCCTTAAGACTTCCTAAGTTCGGATCATGTCCACATAATCAACATCTTCCCTAATTAAAGACATTTTTAAGACTCATCCAGGTAAGATACGAATTGACCATTCCTATGCCCCCTTGAAACCTTAACTAGACAACCCTTAACTACTCTAGATAAGTACTCATTCCTTTTACTTACTTCATAACATAAGGCATTAGTTCATTAATTCATAAAGACTCATACATCACCTAAAGGACATTCAAGTAATGGTCTTGGACAAGACCTAGGGACTCTAACTAACACCTTCAAAGCCTATTGTGCAATGTCTAGATAGCGTCTCATACCACCACCTAAACTTCATAGAAGTTCTCTAGTAGTAAGTATCCCACATGATGAGAATAGGCAATAACAGACATAGACCATGATAGCTAGACATAATTCCAGAGTTCTAACCTACTCTGATGAGGGTGTTCTACTTGCCAAGGGTAGAACTAGGACACATCCCAGGTAGGCACATGGTTGAGTATGAAGGGCTTTTATGTACTGTAGTCTCATTCTCAAGTAGAGGTTCATTGTACTCTAGTATCATTCTCAAGTAGAGCTACTTCCCATTACATAATGACTCGGTGCTAGACTTGGTTCTCATATAGTAATAGACATTAAAGGATCACATCAAGAGGGTTCCTTATCTAGTTCATAACCTAATCACATTCACCCTACCAAAGAGGTCCACTAGGGCTACCTTCTAATGGCGACTAAGATAGCTCATTATGACTTTCCTAGGGATTAATATGATGCAATCCCAGCCAATTAACCTTAAGTCCACCATTTCATTACATAAAGGATACCATTACGACTTTCGACTTCAACATTCATAGCATAACCTTTGCCACGTACATGACCTTCTTAATATCCTCTAAGGTCTCACAATCTTTCATTCATACATGAAAAGGTTGCACTAAGCCTACCTAGTCAATACATCTCATAATCTTATAACATTCATTCATATATCAAGTAAGGGACACAAGTCTACCAAACAAGACACTACATTCTTTCACTTTATCACATATAGCATATCATTCTTTAAAGCACTTAGGAATGACCCTTATCTTATTAATGTCATCCTATACATTACTATATCATTATCAATATAACCATCATAACTCACCTAGTGAAGTAGGAAAAATCATGTATCAACATCTAAGACAACATATATAAGCACATGGTCATAGTCTAATATGATCACCTACATAACATCAATAGATCACATATAATTTCACATTGCTTAACAAGTAGATAGATAGCATCATACTTCACATAATCAATTACACAAAAATGCCACATTACTTCAAGTAGTACCGACAAGGTCATGATCATCATATTGCATAAAGTAACGCCGATAAGGCCACGTCAATGCACATAACACCGCCACCATAAGTGTACCATAGCAATCCAAACATAATGCAAGTATAAATAACATCAAAATAAATGGAATAGGTCAGCTTACCCCTCCTCAACACCTCAACTTGATGCTAATTCATCCAATTCAATAACATAAGGCCCTTTCCAATGGCCATGAACAATAATTCAATGTAGAAACTATGATAATCAATGAGAATAGGTCAATTCAATAGAGATTCAACAATCTAAGATAACCTAGATATCAATTGAACACAATCCTTACATCATTAGAAAGCCCATAGAAATCTACACTAGAATTCAACAACATTAGGTTAATATCAAGTAACTATAACTTAGTCAAAATCTAGAGTTCATCCAATTCATGGGTTCATAGGTAACTTAGATTTAAGTTATAAAAACAATATCAGTTAAATCATTATTCAATGTTTAGAAACCATTAATGCAAGAACCCATGGTAGAATCATCAAATTAGACAATTCAACTTTAGAAACTTTGAAAACATCTTGAGAATTGGGGCTCCTTGATGAAGAGAGTTTCAAGGATCAATATCCATACCTCAATGATGATAATTCTTCACTTTGATGAAGAATTTCCACTAAAAATGTCACCTCCAAGATGTTCCTTGACTTTGAACTTAAATGGAGATTATGGGATTTCTTAAGGGATTTTGGGGTTTTGATTGGGAAGAATGAAATATTATAAGTGTTAAACACATATATACTTGTTTAAAATGCCCAAAAGACCCTTAATAAACCTTCAATACTATTATTTGGAAGTGGGGTGAATTTACAAGTTCACCCCTAGACCTGGCAGTGAACTGCACGCAGGCAGCATGCTCACAGATGACTGCCCCATCGACGGGATGTAAGCCCATGCACGGGCTGTGATGGCAACCGTCGATGGGTTCATAGGCTTGGAAATGGGATCTTAGATCCCTAGGATAAGTCCCAAATGACGCCCACCACCTACGGGGCGTCGACCAGGCTACTGGTCGTTGATTGCCTTCCATAGGTTGACTGCCTTTTAGCAGTTTTGGCCACCAACATAGGTCCTTCCTCAAGGACTACTCGATGGTCCTTGGGGATAATTTCCTAGACTTTTGCAACCCAAATACGATCTTCTATGAGTTTAACACCTCTAACCTGAATTTCATTCAAAACAAACACGTAAAAATCGACGAAACATGACTAGACACACAAGGTCATTTCAAGGCACATCCTTCAAACGTCATGGACGTTCTTGGACGTTTGATCTCCAAACTCCATGAAACTCGACACACTGCCTATGAATGATATAATAACTCATTTATAGACATTAAAACCTCATGAATCACACGATATCACATGAAACCACATATGAGGCACATAGGTGACTTAGTCGTCGAACGTCTTAGTCGACCCTTGACGTTTGACTTTCAATGTACCTAATACTTTAGCTACTGACTCTATGCCATATATTAGACCTAATTAGGACCTTATACAATCAATAATAACATGTTAGACTCTAGTTCACACCTACAGAACCCCCTAGAGTTCACAAGGTCGAATGTCTTTGAGGATCCAACAAACTTTATGGATGAACTTCAGAAAGTGTTGGACGTCAAGCGCGTTAGGATGCGGTATGCTCAATGGAAGAAATAGGGAAGAAGGTACACCACCTTTGAGTTGGGATGTGTTTGAAAATGCTTTGTTAGGGCCCTTCTTTCCACAAGAGCTAAGGAATGAAAAAGTAAGAGTTTATTAATATGAAGCAGAACTCTATGACTGTGCAAGAGTAAAGCCTCATTTGAACTCAGCTATACCACTATGCTCTTGAGATGGTGGTTGATATGAGGAGAAGGATTAGTTTGTTTCTGTCTGGGCTTACCCACTTAACGAGTAAGGCAGGTAAGGAAGCTATTTTTAAAGGGGACACGGACATAGCTAGGCCTATGCTTCATGTACACTAGTTTGAGGAAGACTATTTGAAATATAGGGAAGATATTTTTAGGAAGAGATCTAAGACAAGGAATCATGAGTCCCCCTAGGAGAAGACCAGTAGCGTAAATTGGTCATCCTTGTATCAAAGGTCATCTAAGCGTGCTTCATTCTTAGCTAGTGCGCCTGCACCAAAAAACATGTATGATTGAAGGAACAAAAACTCCCAGAATTTTAGAGATCAGGTTTTCAGTCAGAGGGAAGTGTGGAACAAGTGTTCATTCGAAACCCACTTTGTGGTAAGTCTGGTTAGCTTGGGAGAATGCAATATTGGTAGCGATAGTTGTTACCTGTGTTGAATGAAGGGAAACTTTTCGAGGAAATACTTGATGCGCGACAAGGTAGTGGGACAGGAGGGCACAAAATTCATCCCACACCAACTGGGTAGGACTACACAAAAGGGTGATACTTCAGGAACAAGTGGAGGTTCAAACCGTTTTTATGCTATATCAAGTTTCTAGGATCAAGAGAGTTCCCTAGATTTTTCCACTAGTATTCTTAAACTATTTTATAATGATATAAATATCTTACTCGATCTAAGCGTGAATTTGTCTTTTGTGATTCTTTATTTATCCACGAGGTTCGGGTTTTTTCTTCAACAACTTCTTGATCCCTATAGTGGTTCTATAAATGTGGACGAGTCTATCCTTGCTGGAAGAGTGATTGTACTAACTCTATCCATCACAAGGATACCATTATCGGCTTAGTTGAGCTAGATATGGTGGACTTTGATTTCATTATAGTAATGGATCGGGTCCATAATTGTTATTCCATACTTGAATGTAGAGCCTGAGTAATCAAGTTTGAGTTTCTTAATGAGCAGGTTTTAGAGTGAAAGATTAGTTCACCGGTGCGTAAGGTTAATTTCATTTCATGCCTTAAGGTAATAAAGATATTTTCTAAGGGTTGTATCTATAGCTTAGTTTGAGTTTATGACTCTAGAATTGAGACAACGCACCGATAAGTCAGTTCAAGTTTTGAGTGAGTTGCTAGAGGTCTTTCCAGATGAACTTCCTCGAGTACCTCTCGTGATAGAAATAGACTTCATAATAGATATATTTCTCGAGACTCAACTGATTTCTTCATATAGAATAACTCCAACTGAGTTAAAAGAGTTAAAATATTAGCTGAGATATCTTCTTGATAAGGGTTTCATCTAACCAAATGTCTAACTTTAGGGGCTCTCTAGCCGTATTCGTGAGGAAAAAAGATGGTTCACTTAGAATAGATATGAATTACCGCAAGTTGAGCTAGTCCTCTATTAAGAAGAAACCCAAAACTATATGAATAAGGATCCTTCCTAAAACCTTGACGTTACAAGTATAAAGTTGTGCTAAAAAAATTGTAGAAGTCCTAAAAGTGGACCAAAACAAAGTTGTCTCAAAAAGAACAACACAAGCTTTACAAGGTTCGTAAGGAGATAAGCATGTCCAGGATGTCAAGTGCTCAATCATGTCTTTGGTCCCCGCCTCCAATTCACACTAATCCTAATGAATTCACACATAAATGCTCAACCTAGTCTGAATGGAAGTCGTAGCCTACCATTAGCTCAATCATGTGCACTCCAAATAACAAGGACGGATCTTATCCTTTTCAGACGACCTCTGAAATCTACCACACTATCAAGAATAAGATCACAACATCAATATAGTCATACATACATTAAATCCACATCAAACTGAGATGGAGAAATTTTAGAATCAAATGAGAATTGTGGGGCCCGTGCTGGAATTTGTAGATTTGACTCAATCAAGAGGTCCTATAATATGCCTCAAATTTATGTCCAGAAAGACAACTCAATTCGAAGCCTAAGACAGTGAAAACAACAATCAAGTAGTAAATTAATAATAAAGCCAAGTGAAGGCAACAATTTTAGCACCAAATTTACCTCAAGTGGAGATTTAACAACTCAATTCAATCAACCAACCACGTATCCTTGAAAATTATTGATGCGTGGGACATTGAATTATTTAAATTGTAGCTTAGATGAGCGAGAAATCGTATATTCAATTTAAGAACAAACATGCCTTCATTTCCATATCATATTTAACAACTGGACAAACTCATTATCGCAATCATGTAGGACAAGGCCCGCGACCACGACCTTGTTGGTAATCATGTAGGACAAGACCCCCTTCATTTTTTATTATCTGAAGAAGAAAGACTTAGTCAATATCACATGCCATACAATCCCACATATCATCCAAGACAATGAGATATTTCTTTACCATTAATATTTTTTCTTTAGCATGTCAGCAAGAACATCATCCTCATTTCCCATGTCCTTATAACCCATAACTTGACTGAAAATCTCTTGTAATATCTCTCTCCGATTATATTCTTGGGAATAAATGCACTATGCTCAAACATCAAACCGAGAAACAATGATGCCACTACCTTTGGAACATCTCTAAAAATGGATGACAACTCTTTCTCCAACTTACCTAATAGTGGTTTCACATCAAGAAATCTAAGCAAGAATTAGATTTCGACATCTCATTCAGTTTCATTAAAAGAAAATCCAAAAAGCTGAATCCACCAAATGTGGGGAACTGGGATGGAATAAATTTTAAGGATTTGTAGTACGTATCCACTTGTGCCTTCAGATCTTTAGTTTTCTCCAATATATGTATCGAGCTAAGACGTCGTTTGCTAGTGTCCTAGTGTCATCTTCATCCTTATATAATTATAAAAAAGAGCAAGACAAAATTGTCCTACATTGTCAGCCATGAACTAAAGTCGCGTCTCCAAACCTTCCAACTTATCATAGTCAACATAACCATTTATTTCTGTCGCACATAAGTCTCTCAAAATTCAGATCTTCTTTTGATTGATTTTCACTTAATCTAAAAATCGATTATACTGAAGGAATTTATTTGTTCAAGAATGATCAGTCGTACCCAATTTCAAGCACATTTGTACTACATCATTTAGATGCAATCCATGTATTCTAGTAGATCTGAATCTTTCAATTCATAATTATACCTTAAACTGGTATTATCTTCCGTGAATTCCAGCAACTGTGATTCTAGTCTTTCCAGATTAAGGTTATTATTGCATTTATCTGGAATTCCACCAAAAACCGAGTGAAGCATTTCCACAATAAATTTGACCTTCTTTGTGATTTTGACAAAAGATTTAACATGCATTTGAAGTCTCTCCATTTCATCAATCTTGTCAACATGCACATCACCGCCACTCTTGATCCTTCTTAGCTGATCTAACACATTGTAAATGTCATTTTGAGCCATCTTCCTTAGATAAAGTAGAAAAAACATTATTCAAAATATTAGAAAACAAAAGGCAAGCTTAAAGGAGAGTATAACTAATTACTAAAATTTCCATTTTAATTTTTTCTTCATATTTAGAGGAGTTTAAATGGAGCAAAATAGCTAATGAAGATTCATATGGGTGATGCTAACTGGATTTGGACTAAAGAATAGTTGTTATTGTATGTTGTTGGCTTCATACTGTTTTTATGAACTTACTCTATGTAAAGATATGACGCATGAGCTTAACTCAACTCAAATATAGCTCTTGAGGTTGAGTTAACCCCAAGTGTCATATATTTTTATGGTATGAGAGTCAACTCAATCACGGTTTGTGCTTCCGATCCACGCTCCAATCATGCCTGGGCATGAAGGGTGGTGTTAGAGTGGGTAAAATTCCCACATTAGTTGGGGAATTGACTGATGATCTCCTAATATGGAATTGGACAATCCTCCCCTTTTGAGGTTGTCATATCTTTACAGTATACAATAAATTAAGAGTGGTATAAATGGACCAATTAATGTAGTGATAAACATAAGGAATTAGATTTGTTAGAGAAAAAGAGAGGGAAAAAACAAATGAGAACATGTCGTTTTTCAGGTCACAGATAGTAATGATATTGAAGGACAAAATTATTTTTCTCGACGAAAACATTTAATAGTACTAATTGTTATCAAGGTAAAGTAGTTGTAGAGATTCATAGAGATTTAACAACTAGCTGTTTGCGGACTACTATAAAGCTACCGGGTAACCATTTTTGCTTCCTTACTAGTTTAATGAAGTGATAATATACATTATTTTACTAATCTTACTATAAGATAAAATTTAGGGATAATACACAAGTACCCCTCAACCTATGCCTGAAATTTGTAAGTGTGACGATTAAAAGTGAGATTAAAAAATGTGTATTGAAAAATATATAACTGATTAAAGATTTTCAGTAGAAGAAAGTTAACAAATAAAAGGAGGAGGAAATATTAGTGGATGAAAAATTATGGTTTAACCAAAGGAATGGATCTTAATGCTTGTATTACGTAACGAATAATTCTGGGTTTATCATATTAATTAGTAGTACATAGAGACTACAAACTATATTGGCATTTAATCTCCATTTCCATTGGCCTTCAAAGTCAACGGTTGCATTTTTTTTAATGAACTATTCACACTACAACAAAAGATGAATTTAGGTTGTGTTTGGTACAAAAGGAAAATGTTTTCCATAAAAAAAAATTTCTTTAAAAAAAAAATTGGTTTCTAATTTATTTTTTCATACTTGGTTGGTGCATGAAATTTTTTTTCTGAGTGGAGAATGAAAATCATTTTCTTTTTAGAAAATATCTTTTATTTTTTGTTACAGAGTAGAAAATGCTTTTAGAAAAATAGTTCCTGATCAGAAAATTAATCTCAATAATTGATCTGATACTTGACTCGAAACTCAATCCGAAACTTGTCCCCTACTAAGAATTGACATGAGACCCAACATTTGTACGGAAACCCGACCCTGACCATGACTCAAATAACGATACGAACTCAAGACCTAACCCCCGCTTGAGACCGACATTGGAATCATAATTTAATTTTGACATCCGAACATAAACCCTAACTACAATAAACTAAACAATCTACAGAAAGGATAAGATAACATAGACTTTCATACTAAAGGCAAAATACAATAGTTCAACTAACAAAAAAAATTACATTTGTCATTATATCTTGTCCAAGTGTCCCTCAGGAAATTGATGAAAAGAATAATAGAAGGCACCACTGTCCACTTGAAGTCAGTTGTTTGGTTGGCTTCTCTATAGCAGTGGGAAATATGCATGCCCCATTCGATCATGGCATGGTCAATATCTCGAATGATTCATATAATCAATTTCCAAGTCATATATATTTGTTACAGCCAGCTTGCTTGCACCATCTGCTAACATATAATGCTGCTACCATAGCTGTAGCTTAATTGTTGGTCTCGCATATGTGTTGGCTTTGATCTCATTTTTCATCCACCTGACTTGTCTCCATTTCACAATAGATTTTCCATGATCTGGAATGGTACTTGGATTTATTCTCATTGAAACCCCAGAAGAATTTTGCAAAATGTTTTTCTAACAATTAAGAGTACTCACAGGGTATTAATGGCAGTAAGAGTATGAGTAGGAAGAAATTGAAGTGCACTTTTGATAATTACATTTCTTCCATATCTTACACTACACCATTTTAGGTCTACGGCAACACTAAATCAAATTTGAAGTGGATGATGAAGAGTTTTTGAACTATTGTAAAAGTTTAAATACATATTTGATTTATTGTGTACACATTTAGAATATTGATGTATAAGTATGGGTATGTAAACAACACATACTATCTTTTGGTTGTACATGAAATATTTCTCGAAGTTTATTTGAAATATATAGCTTCAATTTAATGATTAATTAGTTCATTTTGTGTTTTTCACTTGTATGTATGTAAATATATTATATATATTTGTGCTACATGTAGGCTTATAAATGTTGAAGTTACACTTTGTAAGTGTTGCTCTAGGTAGATAAAAAGTTACACTTTGAAAGTGTTGCAATAGATGACCAATAAAAGGCAACACTTTTTAAGTGTGACCAATAAATCTGAAAAGGCAACGCTTTTAAGTGTAGTCTAACAAAAAATAGGTGTTGCTAATGCACGTCTTCAAAGCGTGCCCTTATACCTATTTGGCTATGCTTTATAAGTGTAGCCAAAGATGGCAACATTTAAAAAGTGTTGCCTAATGTCAAAGTTTACGCTTCTTTTGGGCAGCCCCTAAAAAGTGTTGCTGAATGTCCAAAAGTGTAGCCTTTTATCAAAGGCCACACTTTTTGCTAGTTTAGGCTACACTTACGTGGTGTTGCTGTAGGACGAAAATGGTGTAGTGTTATCCTCTGGCCATTGAGTACCTTGGTGACAATGTTATCGAAGTAAGAAGTATAATTATTGTTGAAACTAATAATTCTCAGGTGAGAAAGACAATCAAGGCCAAACAAGTGTAAGCGAGAAAAATTCAACAACAAAAACATCTTAGTAATATCCCAACAAGTCTGAAAAAACATACTATTGAAGCCATCCGCTCCTTCACTTCTTTCGGCACTCATCTTTGATTTCTTCGTTCATAGGAGTTTTATATAGAACTTCATTACCATCACTCGAAATACACTCCAAAAACTTGTTATTCCATGATATATTTATATGTATAAAACTTGGAGATTTGTCGTTATTTTTATGTGTTAATGCAACGAAGAAAAGAGGGCTTTTGACTTTGGGTTATTGAAATTTAGGGTGCAATTATGTTACTTCTATGAAAATATTAATGCCCACTTGTTATACATCTTAATTCTAATTATAAATTATCGTATCTTTATAATATATTCTCATTTCTAAAACCTTAGGCTATATTCTTTTCTCCTCTTTTATTTTCTTAGTGTGGATTATTAAAATGCTTAACAATGGTGATCATCTACACCAAAATAGTATGGAAGCCATAGTAGGCGACTAAGAAGAAGACATTAGGAATACTGATTTGGAGAATGGAAAATCTGCCTTTCTGTATTGATTGTTTCAATATATATACAAGAGAATTAGACTAACTAATTCAAAGTGTAAAATGTGTGACTAACTAACTTTCAAATTCTCTAACAAACTTGATGTGACAGCTAACTAATATTCTAACTAACATAACTAACAAACTAACATAATTATATTGTTAATACCCCTCCTCAAGTTGGCAGTGATGATTGTTGAAAGCCTTGAATTGGACCTATTACAACATAAAGGATGGGGGTCTCGCTGCCCGGTCAGCGAGTCGGGGGGTCCAGGGGGGCGACGCGCCCCCTGTCCTGGGGGTCCGGGGGGGCGGAGACGCCCCAGGCCCGACGGTATACAATGTTGTTGTATTGGGCCCTTAATTATCTGTCAATTCTGTATGTTGGGCCCAAGCCTGTTAGGGCGTAGCTTAGCACTATATATAGACGCTATGGCAAACCCTATTCTGTATTCTGTTCTTGCCTCTCCATAATAAACTGCTCCCCCTCTTCCCCGTGGACGTAGCCAATTTATTGGTGAACCACGTAAATCTGTTGTCTTGTTTTTCGCGTTCATATTTTCTCGTATTATCTCGACTTCCGCACAACAATGATCTTACAGCCAACTTGTTAAGTAATGCTGAATGTTTGACTCCAGTAAGAGCCTTTGTGAGTATATCTGCTAGTTGTTATGTAGTGGAAATATGATGTAGTGAAATGAGCCCCTCCTGAAGTTTAGTGCGTACGAAATGACAATCAACTTCAATGTGTTTGGTTATTTCATGGAAAACAGGATTGTGAGCTATATGGATAGCAGACTGACTGTCACAAAAGACAGGGATTGGTGAAGAATCAGATATAGTTAACTCATTTATCAACCTGTGAAGCAAAACTAGTTCACCTACAACTTTCCTGAGGGATCTATATTCTGCTTCTGCAGAAGATAGTGAGATATCTCTGGATAAATGAAGGCCCAGAGTTGGATCTTGTTTCAAGTACCTAAGAAGATGAAATGCTGCCTGCAGGTGTGGAGTTCTGGGGTCTTGCATGAATTGGCTCAAATGTTGAACACAAAATGCTATGTCCAATCTAGTGTTGGTAAGAAAATTCAATTTCCCCACTAATTTTCTGTAATATGTGGGATCAGGTAGTGGAGTTCCTTCTTTGGCTCTTAGTTTGATATTTGGATCAAGAGGAGATGTAAGTGAACTATGATTGTAACAGTCATATTCTTTTAGCAGATCTAATACAAACTTTCTCTGGGAGACAAGTACCCCTCCTGGTATGTCAAGTATCTCTAATCCCAAAAAGTAATGCAATCGACCAAGATCTTTGATCTTAAATGTGCTATCCAAGTAAGCCTTTAATTGTGTAATGTCAGTATTATCTGTACCTGTGAGAATAACATCATCAACATAGACCGCAACAAAAACAACTAAGGAACAAGCCTTTCTATAGAAAAGTGAATAATCATGATGTGAATGTACATATCCTCTGAGTGATAAAGCGTCAGTCAACTTGGCATACCATTGTCGACTAGCTTGTTTGAGACCATAAAGAGACTTATTAAGCTTGCATACCAAGCTTAAATCATCCACAGCAAGTCCTTGTGGTAATTTCATGTATACTTCCTCATGAAGATCACCATGGAGAAAAGCATTATTCACATCAAGTTGAAACATATCCCAACCTTTTTTAACAGAACATGCAATCAAGGTTCTCACATTGGTCATTTTTACCACTGGAGAGTATGTCTCTGTATAATCTACACCAGCTTGTTGAGTTTAGCCTTTAACTACTAGTCTGGCTTTAAACCTTTCAATACTGCCATCAGACTTATGCTTCTCTTTATATACCCACTTACATCCAATTGCTTGTTTCCCTGCAGGTAATCTCACAAGATCCCAAGTATTATTTGCATAAAGTGCATCAAACTCTTGCATCATGGCATTTTGCCATGCAGGACTTAAGGCTGCCTCCTCATAAGATAAAGGTTCACTATCATGGCAAATGTTTTCAACCATTGCTTGACTAATGGAGGCAATGTCATTGGGAGTAATGTGATGATGTTTGGTGAACATGGCATTCAGAGAAAAATCTTTGTGAACAGGAATAGACTGTGTGGTAGGAATAGGAGTTTTTAGGATAGGGATTGAACAAATGTAATCTTTCAAATGTGAAGGAATCTTGCTTTCCCTTTGTGATCTTCTGTGTATTATTGTAGGAGGAGAAGGTGATGAAGTATTAGGTGAATGATGCATATTATGAGATGGAGGATGAGGTGACAAAATTGAAGTAGTAGGATGCACATCTGTATTTTGATTTACCAAAGTACTATCAAATATTGAATCAATACAATCATTAAAATCATTTGAAGAAACTGTTCTGTCATTTGAAGAAACTGTTCCAGGAATAGAAGGAAAAACATATTTGTCTGAAGTTAAAGTGAAAGGAAACATATTTTAATGAAATACTACATCCCTAGACACATGTATCCTTTTTGTGGCAAGACTCATCACCTTATATCCTTTTGTCCCAAAAGGGTAACCTACAAACACATGAGGAGTGGTTCTAGGCTGTAGTTTATCCCTCTGAACTTTGGGAAATGTTGGATAACATAAACAACCAAAAGATCTAAGTTGACTATAATTTGGTTTTCTCTTATATAGAACTTCATAAGGACACCTATTTTTCAGGTAGGTTGATGGTAGCCTATTTATGAGATGTGTTGTTGTAAGTATACATTCCCCCCAGTATTTCATGGGAAGTTTTTATTGAAATAGGAGGGCTCTTACTGTTTCCAACAAGTACTTCTGCTTTCTTTCCACTATGTTGTTTTGTTGAGGTTTATATGGACAACTCTTTTGATGGATTATACCTTTGGAATGAAAGAAAAATTTTGTTTCATTGTTATTAAACTCTAGTCCATTGTCTGATCTTACAACTTTGATTGTGGTTTGAAATTGATTTTCTGCCATACTCACAAAAATTTTGAGAACTTGTAAGGCATTACTCTTGGTGCTCAACAAATGAGTCCAAGTAGATCTACTAAAATCATCTACCATGGTGATGAAATATTTATAGTTGTCATGGGTAGGTGTATGGTAAGGACCCCATATATCAACATGAAGAAGTTCAAAAATGGAATTAGAGTGTGTGACACTTTGACTAAAAGGTAATCTTTCTTGTCTTGCCATAGGACAAATTGTACACATAAATGGTTGTTTGTTTGAAAAACTGGCTGGAATTGTAGGTATTCTCCTCATTTTTGCAAAAGGCACATGGCCAAGTCTATTGTGCCGCAGTAGGTCTACACCATGTTCAGTAGATGTAGTATCAGAAGTGGAAGAACACACAAGTGGATTAGTACATTTGTTTGTATCATGTAAGACTTTATTTGTAACCTGACTACTATTACTAGACAAAGAAGAATTGTGATTGTTGTGAGATGTACAGCAACATGTGGTGAAATTAGCAGGGTTCTTCAGACATCTTGAACAAAGAAAATATAAAGTCCTTCTCTGCTACTACCAAGCACCTAAGGCCTCTTCACTGAAGGGGCCTGCAGTAAACAAGACACACTAGTGAATAGGACTATACTGCTCATAGAAAGAGTCAATGAGTGAACTGACACTAGATTGTATTTAAAAGAATGTACATATAGTACATTGTGTAAAACAATTTCAGATGTGATCACTACATCACCAAATTCTGTCACCTTAACTTTGTATCCATTAGGTAAAGAAACAAGCATAGGATAAGGCATGGTTTGAATATTGGTTAGTGAAGATTTGTTAAAGGTTATATGGTTTGATGCCCCCCAATCAATGATCCATAAGTCAGCACTTGATTTAAAACATTCACATGAAGGATTACAAAAATCAATAGATGAAGAACAGACTACAATACCTGCAAAATTCACAGAACCAGCTTCCATGTTTGAATTTTATAAATCAGCTCCTTCAACTCGAAAATTCTGTAAAAGTTTCATCATATTATCATATTGATCTTTAGTAACTGTGACCTTTTGACTATGATTACCCTGCATACAATCTTCTCCTTGTGCGCATATCATATCATCAGAAGATCCATGCACATTAGCTACAACTCTCCTTCCTTTATATTCATGATTAATATTCTGCCTAGCATGAGATCCATTGTTCCTGTTAGTCTGATTAGGATATCCAATCAACTTAAACATTTCTCCCTGATATGTCCTATCTTTTTGCAGTAACTACAAAACATAGCACTTCTATTGCTATAGTTAGATCCTCCATAATTGTTGTTATTTCCTGAAGTATTATTATTTCCAGAGTAGTTATCATTAGAGAATGATGTTCTGTAGTTCCTTCCTGTTGATCCCTTTCCATTATTGTTAGATGAATTCACATTCAACGAAATTGATTCCATAGGAATTTGATTAAGAGGTTTGAATTCTCTTTGCTTCTCCTCTTGAATCAACAAAGAGAAAGCCTGCGCCATTGATGGAAGAGGATTCATCATAAGAATATTACCTCTTATCCCAGTATACACTTCATTCATTCCCATTAAAACTGTATCAAACGTCTATCCTGTTCTGCTCTATACAACCCATCCTTAGATCCACAATTGCAAGCACAAGAACATTGATTCTTTACATTTAAAGTATTCAATTCTTCCCAAAGCCTTTTCTTTTGAGTGTAATAAACTGTGATATCCAAACTTCCCTGTGTGAGATCATTAATCTCCTTTTGAATCTGATATAACTTTGCTCCATTCGTTTGATCATACCTATCTTCAAGTTCTTTCCAAAGTTCCACTGAATCACTAACATATTCTACACTATCTGAAATTTCCTTAGTAAGAGAGTTTAGGATCCAGGAAGTTACCATATCATCACATCTCTGCCATTGACGCGACTGACTTGAGTTTGCAACTGGTATAGCACAGCTACCATCGATGAATCCGAGCTTATTCTTCACTGATAAAGCTCGCATAACTCCCCTTCTCCAGGATCTATATCCTGTTCCATCAAATTGAACTGGAACCAGTACCATACCAGGACTATAAGAAGGATGTATATAGAGAGTACTATGTGTATCACCATTAACAGAAGTTCCCTGTGTTGGAGGAACATTTTCAGAACCTGTCATGATGGAGAATCAACTAAACAAAGAAAAACCAACAAAGGATTCAGATTAAAACCAGCAAGAGTAGCCTTGTTCTGATACCATATTAAAATGCTTAACAATGGTGATCATCTACACCAAAATAGTATGGAAGCCATTGTAGGTGACTAAGAAGAAGACATTTAGAGATACTGATTTGGAGAATGGAAAATCTGCCTTTCTGTATTGATTGTTTCAATATATATACAAGTGATTTAGACTAACTAATCAAAGTGTAAAATGTGTGACTAACTAACTTTCAAATTCTCTAACAAACTTGATGTGACAGCTAACTAATATTCTAACTAACATAACTAACAAACTAACACAATTATATTGTTAATATTTTGGGCAATCAATGCTGAGAGGAACTCAAATAATAGTCCTCATAAGTTTCTTGGTGTTGTCCCTTTTATTCTTATAGATCTTGATGTCCTTTTAACCTTACTTTATATATTTTCTAGTTTCCACAATTTGTCCTATTAGGGACATGGGGTTTCTTGTCATTTTCCTCCTTGAAAAACAAATAGTACAGCTTTGGGATAGTAGTCAAACAAAGAATTTAGTGGACTAATAAATGCTCTTTCCCCTGTATGAAGAGAAGCGCTATTATCCCCACATCGGATATTCAGAAGGGAAATTAGTCCTTTAAAATTAAAAGGAGAAGTGGATAGCTCACCTTCAAGAGTGTGTGGAGCTGTGACTTGCAAACAATTTGAAACCCAATCCTAAACTGTTAATCAGAAGATTTATGTAAAGGGGATAGTTTACCTGGTGTTTTCCCCAGAGTTGAATTTCTCTTGAAAGGCTAGAATAGACGTTGTCCCTTTTGGATGCTCTTTCTTCCTCGCTTGCCAGCACCCCCACTTTTTGCCACTTTTTCTCCAATATTACTTAATTCATATTCCACCTTTTGCCTCTTTTTTCCCCAATATTACTTAATTCATATCCAAATACATATTCCTTGTTCCTACTTATATGTCATCTTAATTAAATGAACGAATATGTATGTATTAATTATATAATTTTTCTATATCGGTCAAATTCATTCTTTTAAGGTTAATACTCCCTTTATTCATTTTTAAATGTCATGTTGCATTTTTTGAAAGTTAATTTGACTAATTTATAAATTAAATTATATTAGTTCGATATTTTTTTACAAAAATTAGATATTCAAAAATTATATGAAAAGTATTAGTCGAAAGCATTTGTTCTCTTTCATTTTTCCCTTGTGATATTTTAATATTTATATGGTTATTACATGCAAAATTATATTTACATTATCAGTGTAGTTTGGTTTTGAGTCAATGGTAAAAATTATATTTAAATTTTAAATATTTATTTACTTTTGTAGGTTTCATATTTAATTATTTATTATTTATTATTCTATTTATCTACCTAAATTACTATCACTTTTTTACGAGTTTCATACTTGAACTATCACTTTCTTTGTATTAAAACCCATATTTTGATGCTCAGTTGACCTATCCACCCGATTGTCAATTTTGAGATCAAATATTTGATCAACTCAATATTCATGAGGTTTGTTTTAATACAAAGGGAGTAAAGTTGAGGTATGTAAGTTAAGGTTTGAAATTTGTGAAAAAGGTGATAATTTTGCTTTGTTATTTTTAGCTAAGTATTGTCTCTTCCCAATTTATGTGGCATAGTTTAAATATTAAAATTCAAATCGTTTAATTTCTCCAAGCAGGTTAGAAGGTAGTGTCCATTGACATGGACGTATCTGATGCTCACTTTGTTCCTCGCTTGCCAGCACCTCCATTTCTTTACCTTTTTTTTTTCCCGATATTACTCAATTCATATCCAAATATATATTCCTCGTAACTACTTATATGTCATCGTAATTAAGTTATGAATGAACGGACATTTATGTATTAAACATATAGTTTTTCTATGTTGGTCAAATTTATGGTTTTCAAAGTCCATTTGACTAATTTATCCCTCCATCCATTTTAAATGTCATTTTGTGTATTCCGAAAGTCAATTTTACTAATTTATAAAGTTAAATTAGATTATCTTAGTTTGATATATTAAGAAAAAAATTTATATATTCAAAAACTATATGAAAAGTATTAAGAATTGAATTTCTTTTTCATATCAATATATAATGAAAAAATACATCATAAAATATTATTCAAAGTTCTTATAGCTTAACTCTAAAAAAAGGAAACCTTGACAACTAAAAATGGATGGAGGAGTAACTCCAAAGGGTAAAAACATGTATTATTTATGTATTGATTTTATAAAATGACCAATATTAAGAAATGTCTAGTTTTTAAGAATGATATGTAAATAGAAATGGAGGCGGCCACAAATAAATGAAAACAATTCTTAATTAATAGTGTTCCACTTTGACTTTTTTCCTTCTATATTACTCAACTCATATCCTAATACATACTTAAATTAACCAGCGTAAAATAATGACATCTTAAAAATATTTACATGACACTCGTTTACTTATTTTGTTAGATATTTATACCAAATTAATATAACTTATCATGGAGAAACACTGAAACAATTTAAAATGACATAATAGAAATTAATTAAAGACAAAACTTGATTGCCACTAATTTTTAGTGGTAATTGACATTTTTTTAAATGTTTCTAAAACCTATAATGGCATTAGATTTAATTACAATGAACTTATGTCAATAAGACAATAGCACTCTTTGTTATTATTCATACTTTATTATCGCTAAAAATTATTTTTATCGTAATGAAATATGATTTATTGAAGTAAAATATATGTTTCTTAATCACATGATTAAGTAAAAGAAAAACTCAAATACTATATATATATATATATATATATAAAACATGAAGATTTCATTTTCAATTGGATGAAGAGAGAGATGTAATTGTGATGTTACATACGGTATCTACAAAAGGCTAAGTTATAATAGGTAGGTAAGTTCCCTTTTTCATGTTCTTTCCGTTAATTTGTATCTAAGAATAAACGTACCGTGGTTCATGCATATAAATTAAAAATCAGTGAGAAACCTCCAAATTCCAACTATGCAAATATTTTTGTATGATTTTATTGCTACATGTCACATTAATCCAAAGCATTTGTTCTCTTTCATTTTTCCCTTGTGATTTATTTTAATTTTTAATTATATAGTTATTACACTCAAAACTACACTTACATTATCAATGTAGTTTAGTTTTGAGTTAATGTAAAAAAATATATATTTAAATTCTAATTTATTTCTTTGTTTAGTTTTGAATTGAATTGGTAAAAGTATTGAGTTGACTTGTGGTTGGAAACATAGGTGTCATCACGACTTGTGATTTTGAATCGTGACAAGAGGGTAATGATTTGTACAAAGAAATGATTGAGAGTGGTATTATTAATGAAGCTTGGTGAAAAACAGGTTTTTGTAGATAACATTTGCTTTTTAATATATAGTGTGGACATCTCTTGTAATTTGTTGATTTTATACATATTTTATCTGCAGGGTGAAAGCAAAAGAGCGTTGATGTATAGTCAAATGCATGAACCTCCTGGTGCTCGTGCTCGTGTTGGGATCACTAAACTAACAGTTGTGGAACACTGAAGGGCAAGATGTGCTTCTTTTTATCGATTATACTTTTCGCTTCACTCAAGTGTGCTATCTTTTCAATTACCTTAACTAGTATTCAATTGCTTAAACTTAGTGAAATGATTTCTGATTCTCTACCTCTTCCTCTTGGACTGCTCTAGGCCGACTTTGAGGTGTCTTGCTTTGCTTGGTTGTATTCCCTCTGCAATTGGTTACCTGCCAACATATGTTGGAGGGCTTCAAGAGAGGATTAATACAACCAAGAAGTTTTCTATCACATCAAATCACTGATTTTTCTTGTACTTGCAGCTAGTATATACATGTTATTATCTTGATAGAGTTGTTCATATTTCATTGATTTTATACGGCTGTCGATTTAAGAATTGGTTGAAAACTCAATGCAAATGATTTTACATCACTGCTATGTCGGTTGAGATATCTAATAAGCCTCATCCTCAAAATTGCTTTGTGAATATAATTGTCCGATAAGAACAAGGTAAGTTGATGGATTTTGTGATCCCTTTCCTTTTATTTCTTAAAGGACGTAATCTGGTATCACAAGTTAGACATGGCATCTTATCTCCATCTCCTGGTTGTCTATTTCCTTTTAATTGTGATCCTTTTCTTTTCAATTCAAGGTTGTCTATTTCATTGTCTACTCTTAAAGTTCACGTCAAAATTAAGCAAAACATATATTGCAATAAATTTAAGAGATAAGGTATAAAACAAAACTATAAAAAAAAACTATCACATAATTACATCTGATAAATTAAAGAGATAAAGGTAAAATTTAATGAAGAAAGAAAGATAACGCAAAATCTTGACCGAAGCTTGATTAGAACACCCACAAAATCTCTTTTGTTTGTGAGCCTTTTGTTGGTTGTGTGGAGTAATATATATATTGTGTTGGTATGGAAATAATGAGAAAGGAAGGAAAAATGTGAATTTATTGTGTTGGTATGAAAATATATATATGCTGGTGTTCCATTTACACCATCAGCATTTAAAGAACTTGGTAAGGGAGAAAACATTCCTGCCAAGTATTTTATTATCTAGAATTCCAGATAAAAATTTTACATTCAACTCCAACACTGAGTTTTATCCATTTCTTTGTGTCTGTCTAGTTCTGATATTTTCCTCTAATTTTTTCTAGGAAACATCAAAAGAAGTGAATAGATGATATCTCCAGCTGCTCCGACTTTTTGCTTGAGATGCATTTCCATATTATCGACGAAGCTGTAAAAAATGAGATAAAGTTCAGACCAGTGTGATCGTGTTTTTATTATTTTTTCTAACATACAGTGAAAAGAATTGTAGCCATTGTTTTAACATTCCAATAGTCGTTATAACTACCGATAGTAAATTGAACCAAAACAATTACTGCATAACAGTTGAAACGACTTTGCTCGTTACAAGTCATAACACCTATAAGCTTTCCTATACCACATAATGATTCTTTAGATTTGAAAGGTAAAACTCTTGCAAATATGATTCAATTGCATGAGAAATTGCTAGCTATAGTTGGCCTTTGGAACCGAAAAGGTGAGGGTTCGACATCTCATCAGGAAGAACCAAGACAGCAAGATTGATAAAACTGTGAAAAGATAAAATCCCATAAGTACCATGTGTATCCTCCCTTCAGGAAGTACAGTCAAAGTGGTATTTGAACAAGATGTAGGTTAAAACCAACAATAAATTATGCTACAATCGCACCATCACCATTCATGGTTGATAATTTACTTCCCTTCCTTATCTATTGTCACTAAACACACTTAACAATCATATCATTAGAAAAGAAAGAAACCAACCTACTTCTCTGGTTAAAGGGTCAATAGAAAAAAATTCAAAAGTTCCACTAGCCTTTTGTGCTCTCCATCACCTTCTTCAACTGCTCCAGCTACTGAACTCCCTGTAACCTCACCAATATCCCTCTGTGAACCCCAACAAATCACAGTGCCCAACCCCCCAGTAGAGTTTGGTAATAACATAAGAGCATTATCAACAGATAACAGGGAGTTTGCATTAGGTATGAGAAATTGTAGACAAGGTATGAAAACGTGTGTTTCTAGAGCTAAATTCGCTCATGTTGGACAACGTGAAGATTGTATGAGCTGAGCTTAACAATAGATAAATTAAACATCAACATCATCTGAAAACTTAGTTTAAGAAACCACAAGAATGCTATTAGCCAAGCTATTTTCCTTTAATCATAAGCTTGCAACATTTTAATTTTTTGGAACTTGCGTATATTTTTGGGAGGAGAATTGGATTGGTCATGGACCGTTAAAACAGATGTAACCAGACATCTACAACTAAGGCCAACAACAGGATGCAACAGTGGCTTAAGTATGGTCTGAGCAGGGATGGAGAATACCTTCAGAATATTTCAAAATGATTGGAAATTGGGAATAACTGAATATATAGTAACTTATCTCAGTTCACAAGCATTACTGGATATAAGAACGGAATTGCAAAGGAATAAACAATTTTCTGTGAGAGGTGCATACAATGGACAAAACTTGTCCAAGAATCAAGTGTGCTGCTGGCAATAAAAGCTGATCTAGAGAGTCCAAGATTCCGTTCAAAGTAGCATGCTTTACATTGCTGGTGGCAAAAGAAGCAGTATTGACATGGGATAGTTTGAAAAGAAAGGGGTACCAGCTATGCTCCGGATGTTACTCAAATTGAAAAAAGGCAAAGACAACCAAACGTATCTTTTTACATTGTAAGTGACATATCAGATAAGGAAAACCTTCATCGACCTAAGGTGAATCAGGTGGTTGATGCCAGGTAACACAAGGGAAGTACCTAAAACAGTTGGAGTAGAGATAGTGTAACACCCCAGAAGTTCTAAAGTTATATATCAGTTATTAGTATCTCCCATAGTCCAGTCTCATATGTAGCATGACCTCGTAGTCAGTTATCTCAGATTTCAACATTTATCAATTACACATTTTACTACCGGGTCATTTCATTAGTCCAAGTTATTCACCTCAGCACTTCAAACTTATCATGTTCAGTTTAGTAGTCTTATCATGCATATTTCACATACTCGGTATATTCAAAGTGTTGAACGCATACTCTTCGCACTATATTGTCCTATAATATAGGTTCGGATGTTTAGTGTCCAACCCGCGATTGGTACGACTTTCAATCAGCTCAACAACACGTATGGTGAGTCCTCATCTTTTGAGGACAACTTCATATTTCTTTCAATTATTAAATCTTTAGTTTTAAGACAATTAGAGTTAGTTGTGGGCTTGTCCTAGTAACTCATCTTAGTAGAGGTTTTGTGATATACATGTCAGCTTTGCTTTGTGTTTTTTTTAGATGATCTCGCTTTTGAGCATTTAAATTCCGTTCTAGGTTCCGCATTCATTCGTTCTCAATTATTGTTTACATAAATCATAGTGTCATGCCAGACCATGAGTTAGTTTGGGGTCACTTGTGACTCTAAGCACCGTGTTACGACTAGGGGTAGTCTTGGATCATGACTAACTTGGTACCATTCAAGTGTCCTAGGGTGTATGAAAGTCGTATTAAGTAGAGTCTTGTTTATGGGTGTAAAGCTCGCCACACTTGTGAATGTGAATCTATGACTCGTTTTAGGAAATAGTTTAATTCTTTCATACATTCAGTCGTGCGATATAATTTTCTCTATTTAATCTCCTAATATAATTCATGCTCTTTGCGTTTAATACAATCATGCCTCCCAGTAGAGCTTACGTTAGAAAGAACATGAATGAAGGTCAGCAAGCACCACAAACTCGAGAAGACCCCTTGAATGAACAAGTCTCTCATGCCAAGTTCAGGGATGCTTTCCAAGTGTTATCTCAATACATGGCCATTCTTGGTCAATCAATAGGCTATTGCACAAGCTAACCAGAAAAGGAATACGACAACAGCTAGGGTCTGGGGTTTTACCAAGATGAATCCTCATGTGTTTTATGATTCTAAGGAAGAGGAGGACCCACATGAGTTCATCGACGGTGTTCAGAATATCGCATAAATTATGGGGTCATCCTAGTGGAGAGTGCATACTTAGCCGCTTACATATTGAAAGGAGTGGCTCAGATTATGTACAAGTAGTGGAGGGATGACAGAGGGGTGATGCAGCCCTATTGAACTGGGGAAGCTTGTGGCTGCATTTCTGAACAGGTTCAAGTAGGTCCCGAAATTTATAAATATGAAGCATTGAAACACGTCGCTGAAGGAGTATTCCTTGAAGTTTTACCCAACTCTCCAAGTATTTTCCATCTATGGTAGACAACTCCAGGGCCCATATGAACAAGTTTGTATAAAGTGTTGAAGAGACCATACTAAACGAGTATAGAACTGCTGTGTTGATCAAGGATATGAACATCTCTAAGATGATGACTCACACTCAACTGATTTAGGAAGAGAAGGTAAAGGAGAGTGCTAGGGAAAGAGGGCTAGAATAGACACTGTGGACTAGTCTCAGCAGAAGTGAGACGGTGGCAATATATCGCTCTCAGTTTCGTCAGAAATTTCCAAGTCCAGCTCCATCCTCAGATAGTGCGCCAGAACAGTTCAGACAGGAGAAGAAGGATAGGGCACCAGGCTCTAAGTCCTACGATAGTTTCACTAGTGGTCATACCTTTTTAGTTTGTCAGAAGTATCGTAAGAACCATCTCTGAGGGTGTATGGCTAGTAGTGGTAACTGTTTTTTACGTGGTAAGTCAGGGCACATATTGAGGATATGCCCAAGACATCAGGTAGGGCCGTAGGGGTAAGAATGTTCTCCAATAAACACAACCTAACACTTCAGCAGCCGACTCAACAGAGTGTCTCTTCTAGTGCAGGGGACAGAAAGTGCCAAAATAGGTTGTATGTTTTGCTAACTCAACAGGATTAAGAAGATTCTCTGCTGTAGTCATATGTATGTTCCGTGTATTTCAACTTGATGTTTATGCTTTACTAGATCTAGGGGCCACACTTCCTTATATTGCATTGGATTTTTATGTCTCTCTCGAAATCCTATCTGAAAACTCTTCTCAGTCTCACCTCTTATAGCTAAAAGGGTATACATAAATTGCCCAGTCTCATTATTCGCAGAAAGCCACTAGTAGATCTTGTAGAGTTAGACTTGCTTGATTTCGATATTATTCTTGGCATGGACTAGTTATACTCTTCTTATCAGAGGCTGACCACATGCAACCATGAAGGTGCACGAGCATCAAACAACTTTTAATTATTTTTTGTAGATATATGTATAAATAATCCATAAAAAAAAGATAATACATTTAATTTTGCACCCAAAGGAAGAAAAGTCATTTGGATGTAGTAGTTGAACGCTTAACTTTAACACTCAACGACATGAGTTCGAATCCTGTGAAGGGTTGTTTTTGCCTTTCAAATCAGCCTTTTCTTACCAGTTAACCTTTTTAAAAACAACCTTTATTAACCACTCTTTTTTGCCACCTCATTTGACCCATTATGCCTTAATTTTTTTCCCACAACTTATCATATATCTTAATTATACAAAAACAATAATAATACTTACGAAAAAATAATTTATATTATTTGCACCGAAAAAAATGAAGTTTTGCTGAAAAAATTGAGACTTAAATCTATGTAATAACTTTAAAAAAAAGATGAAAAAAATCATAAAGAATTGGAGAGAGTGAGAAAGAGAGAGA
>NC_028637.1:32783387-32803725 GCF_001406875.1 Solanum pennellii | reverse complement strand
TATATATATATATATATATATTGCACTGTTGTTTAACGCGCTCAAGGAAGGTGAAACAAACTCTTTATGTCATATCAACATTTTGTATTTAATAGGAATGACTATTGAACATATAAGGTGTTCAATAGGTACAAGTGTTAGTTTAGGTGTCTAAGTGTAATATGCGAACAACTTTGAGTGGCTATTGAAATATTAATGACTCAAGCCTTTTAAATAATGATTTTTATATAAGTTAGGGTTCTTATGGAAGTATGACTTTCGCTATCTTTTCCATTCTTCTTCTTGGATAATTTGATTATGTGACTCCATATATAAAATCAATACTTATAAATAGTATTTCATGAACCCTCAAAACAAAATATTTTTCACAACTCAAAACTATGTTGATTTAAATTGCATGTCACTGACTAAGTTGCGCCAACTCTTCACTTTCGATGCTGCACCCGTGTCGGATTCTCCAAAAATACACTACTTGTGGTGAATCTAACACGCACCCCTTGATACTTTTGAAGAGTCAGAGAAACATAGGTCATAGATTATCAATTTTCATGATTTAGAGGTGCTTTCAGATATAGGTCACAAATTATCAATTTTCATGATTTAGAGGTTCTTTCAAATAAAATATCTATAGTTATTATCAGTTTATTAGTATTCATGAGCTATTTAGATTATCACTTTTGTTCAGTTTATTTGCATTATAGTAATACAGTTTAAATTTGTAACACCCCGTAGCCAAAACAGACCAAAAACTAGCTTTACAAAAAAAAATCTACAGGTGCAAGCAACGGTGGCATCGACGGACCGTAGCCTGACCCACGGTCCGTCCTGCACAACCGTCGATGGGATCAGAACTCTCAAAAATTTCAGCCCAAAAAAATTTGTTAAGTCTTGGACGACGGACGGATTTATGGTCTGTAGGTTAGACGACGGTCCGTAGTCCGTGACCGTCAATCGAGACCCCCATTCACCCAGTCTCTGACAAGAGCTACGGATGACCAAAACGGACCGTAGGTGGAAAATTTGCAGACAGTTAAGGGGAAATGCAGTTGGATCAACTTCAAATGGTCATAATCTTAGCACAAAATGAATTAGGTGTCCCATGACCTACCCACAAATAGATAATTGAATTATATTTCCATAGCCACCGACCTTGATAAAAGCAGACCTCCGAGTAAAAAGTTATGTCCATTTTAGTAAAGGCCTGTCGAACAGGCCCTGACGCCGGACCTAACGACGGGGCGTCGGGCAGACGACAGACCATCAGTCCTTGCCGTCGTTTGGCCCGACAACAACTTTCTCAGGGGTCTTTTGGACCTTTCCCACTCCATTTAAATCCTAAGTTACGTCGTTTTGACCCTAAATCATCATATTTTAGTCAGTTTAAGCCTAGAAATATAATTAAAACATATCCAAGTCAAATCATTAAATCAAAACTAGAAAATTAGAAGCAAGATAGGAGAAAAAGCTCAAGAACCCTAGTTCAAGAACACCACAAGTTCCAGCAGTTCCAGCCCCAAAACTTAAGTATTTTTCCATGGATTTCATCACCAGGTATGTGGAATTTCACTAGTGGGTTCCTTTCACCCATTGGGTCCCTAGTTTTCAGTCAGATTCTTGATTCTCTTGTCATGATTAAACCTAGGTTTTTAGAACTTTATGAATTTATTATTTTTATGTTCCAAATCAGATTATCATGTTATTATTCAGTTTATTGCATGAATTTCAGAACCCTAGCTTTGTATTTCTTTAGTTCTTCAAATTACACATGTTAAGTCAGATATTTCAGACACTTCAGATAAACATGCCTCAATTATAAATTCATAATTACATGATTAATTGTTGCATTCTCAGTTTGCATGTTCAGTTTTGAGCTATCCAGTATTTACAAAAACTCAGACATAATTAGTAAATTTATAGAATTCATTGGGAGTAGCATAATACCGAGTTGAACTATGGTTCAGAGTACCCAATTAGTCCCAAAACTACTAGCCAAGTAGTTTATAAGTTCCCTCTGTAGGCAATCAGTTTAGCGATCACGCCAGCATGCCTTTATACCTTTAGCAGGGTATATTGGGTCCTCTCGATGGGGCGTATACATCGGACTCCACATTTAGCTCATGTGGTTTTATTATCGGTTATTAGTAGCTCCCAAAGATCATTCAGACTCTCTGAATTGACCATTTATCACTATATTCAGTATTCAGTTTCAGCATGTTATAAACTGGTCATTGCGTCCAGTTAGCTCAGTATTTAGTTTATCATATCAGATTATTATACTTGCTTTTATGCTTGTTCAGTTATGATTTATTTCAGCTTTACTCTATCCTACACGCTCAGTACCTTTCAAGTACTGACACATACATGCGCTACATCTTCTCGTAATGTAGGTTCAGGTTCTCAGCATCCAGATCACGCATAGGTCGATTTCCAATCTCCAATTCAGCAGATTCAGTGGCTTTCCTCATTCTCCGACTACAGTCATGAGTTTCATTTCTGTCTTTAGTCATTTAGTTTATGTTTTTTCTAGATTTAGTTGGGGCTTGTACTAGTATTTCTAGTCCAATTTAGAGTCTTATTGCAGACATAGTTAGATTCATCTTAGTATTGAGTTAATATTTCCTTTGTATTAAACTCATTGGTTTCAAATGTCTCATTTATAGAATATGGGTATCCCCCATCTTTTCAGATTTAATTATGATTTAGCTTCAACATTAGTTTATTATCTTTAGTATGCTCATGATCATGCCAGCAAGGTTAGCTTGAGATCACTTGTGGTCCTACGTTCCGTGTCGCATCTCGGGAGTAGCTCGGAGTATGACAAAATTAGATTGGGAATATTACTGAGCACCGAGAGAATTTAGGATGCAGTTTGATTCATTAGTTAGGACTGAGACCTATAGTAGCAATCCACAAGTCCTAAAAATACGTGTCACTGTAGGATTATAAGGGTCACCCCCAGACCAAGACTAACTTCTTTGTGGACATCAGCTTAGTGGTGCCATATTGATCACCCCCATATCCAAGGAAGGTATATTGGGATCTCTTTGATGGGAATTATAACATTGAACTCCATGTTTAACTCACATGGTTATATATTTTGGTTATTAGTATCTACCATAGTCTAGTCTCGTATGTTGCATGCCCATGCAGTCAGTTTTGTAACACTCTAAAAGTCTAAAACGTAATTTAGAGCCTCACAAGAGTGTCTAAGAGTTGTAACACTGTTTTAAGGCCGATGATAGTGCATCAAAGTCATATAGGAAGTATTAGAGTCAAAATGTCAAGGAACATCCATGACATCCGGAGACTAGTGCAAAAAAGTGCTAGTATCCCTTAGCCTATTTGACCGGGTTATAGGAGTTAGAATTTGATGAGATTTGGTGAAAAGGTGTCTAACACATATTAAAGTTGGTTTAGGGTCTAAACGTCCGGGTACTACTCCCCAAGGACCAACCAATGGGTCCTTAAGGAGGACCCTTGCTTTTTGGCTAGAAATTGTCTTGAGACAGTTGCCATTGATGGATGGCAGGCTACAAGGCGTGGTCCAATCGACGGGTTGTCGATTTCCATCATCGACGATTACATATACATTCTTGGAAAGGGTCTATTTTGGATACTCTCTGACCAAAACGACAATTGTGCAGGACGGTTGGTCCAAGGCACCGTCGACTGACCTACGGCCCGTAGATCAGGGTCTCGTAGGTCAGGGTCCCTATTTACTGCCATGTTTTAAGTTAGTATAATTAATTAATTAGGTGGTAAGTTAATTATTTAGGGGTTAAAGGAGGTTTAATTAAGTTAATTAATGACATATATAAAGACCTAAACCTAATTAAACTAACCAAACTCCCGTATTTCCCAAGACCCAATTGCTCTTTGTTCTCTCTACTTTCTCTCTCCCAAGGAAACTCCATAGAAGAACAAAGTCAAAGAGGGTTATAGGGAAGCAAGAAGAGTAATTTTTTCCATCAATATTCAACAATTAACAAGGTATGAGATCCTTTCACCTTTGAGATTTCTTTCCCCAAATGGTCCTTCCAAAATTGATTTTAAAAAGATGAGTTTTATGTGGGTTTCTTTCTATTACGAAATTGACTTTCTAAATTGTATTTTCTATGGTTTATTTTGGTTATTATACTAATATTATGATGTATTATGATTAAATTATGCTAGTTCTTGATGTATTGACCTAGTTGTGGAAGATGACCTTTTCCCCTTCAACCTTAAGTTATGAACTAGTAATGAATTGAAGTGAACTGATTCAATTGAATTCATTATTGTGTTAATTACTACTGTGTGATGATATTACACCCATTTTTGGGTTTAATTGACTTGGTTGATGGAAATACTATGATGATGGCTTGTGAAGCAGATGGGGGTAAGTCTTGTGATCTCAAGCCTTTACTTATATTATGATTACTTGTGTTTAGTGATGAAGTTATATTGAAGTATATCTTATGATAAGATTGATTAGGGTTGGTATGATGTTGAATTTAAATTCCTTGATTATGTGATTGTGAGATTATGCTTAATATGTAATGATATAAGGTTGGTGATGAAGTACTTATGTTCCTTACTATGATATTATGATGTAAATGTGCCAATCTCACATATGAGGGTTGTAATGAAATGTATTCTCATGAAATTCCTATTGAGATATGACTTGACAATATAAGGGGTAGACCCTATGACCTAAACTAAATTATGATTGTTAATGAAAGATATTTTAAAAGGGACTCTAGCTTAGCACCGAATGAACTAGTAGTGAGGAGTGTCCCTTCCCACATAGGGAAGGTAGGTTCACTATTGTGCTCATAAGGTTGGAGACCATAATGGATGTAGCATAACGAGGTTCTCAACTACATCCCCTAGTTTTTAAACTATGTTGACCAATAGGAATACTAGCTAGTGGATCTATATAGATGTTATGTTCATGTTTTGTTACTACCTTGGCAACTACTCCACCTTCTTTCGGTGTAGGGTTCCATGACACGAATTCCACATTAGCTCATATGGTCTATGTCGATTAAGGCAAGATGTTACCGAAAGTAAAATAAGGTAATAAAGTTGATTCTAACAAGGATGACTTGAAGGGTTTGACTTAGTCTAAGTAGGGGTATGGGACTCTACCTAGACATTACACTAGTTAGCCTTGAGGGAAGTCTTAGAAGGATGTCCTTATTTGCTTATGTGTTTATAAATGTAAATGATATGTGTATATTGATCTTTTATGTTAATGACACTATGTATTGGTTTCACTTATAAATATGTGGTTGGCCTCTATTGATAAAGTATGATAATGACTATTCTTAATGCCATGTTATGTGATGTTAGGCATTGCTTTTGATTCCTTATTTGGTTTGCTTTATTGGGTAAGTTGATGAGGCTTTACTTGGTCATTGCACTTGTAGACTTAATGGGGGTTTTAAGTACTGGTCTTGCTTAGATTATGATGTCATGAAATCTTATGCATGCTTTGTTGTTGCAACATGATGTTGGAGTTACATTGATTATGAATTCTATTATGATATAAACATGTTGACTTGGCTTAACTTGAGTAGGATGGTATTGTGTTGATGATGCTATTGTCTTAATGAATATGTGGTTATTGTCCTATATGTGTTCTTGGTTGTGCATTAAGCTTTCAAAGTAACTTGGCATAGTTTTGAACAAATTCCTTTTTGGCATGATTTCTATGTTGTATGTGCATATGATTCCATACTTTGTACAAGTTATGTGCTAACCTCATTTCTCCCTTTTCTTCCAACATTTTAGGTTCCGGTCTTTGAAGGGTTAGTGACCACTTTGAAGAAAGGCTTGGATTATTTCTCCAAATGTGGGTATGTCCTCATGTTCCGAGGATGATGCCTTTCTATCACTCTACCTATGTTACATTGTTATAGCCTAAAGACACTCATTTCACTCATGTTGTTTCAAGATAGTATTGTAAGCCCTATGTGACACTTTTACATTTGTGTAAGGGCTATGCCCATATTGTTCTATTCCATTTAGATGGTTAATATGAGACTTCCCTTTTAAGACTATATTATGTATGTTGTCTATATGTGGCATAAAAGTAGAAGACTATGTAATCTTCTTATACGAGGAGTCTATGTATACTCTCTATAAATATATTACGTGTAAGCGAGAGGTCTAAGTAAACCTCATGAAGTAGATGTAGATGTAAAGTTTTAATTTTCCGCACTTTTTAACCTATGAATGTAATGATGAATGTTAAGAGGTTAGTCTTAGTGCTTTTCGAGGACGACGACACCGGTTACTTCTAGGGGGTGCTGCCCAGATGTGACAAACTTTGTATCATAGCATGAGGTTGAATATTACTAGAAATGATGTCTCATTAAACCACATCTATATAGATTCTTATTCATAATTGTGAAGCGCGCCACACTTATGAATGAGAGACTATGTGATGCTTAGAAACGCTCGTCTTTTTGTATTCTATGTCGTGCCTCTAGAGTCTTGTAATGTGCTTTCACCTAAAACTTGTATCATGGTTATAGTATGAATACTCGAAAAATTTTCTCGATGAAGTCTATAAGATTCTCTATGCTATGGGTGGGACCTCAATTGAAAAGGTCGAGTTGGGGGCTTATCAACTTAAAGATGTGGCCCAAACTTGGTACATGCAATGGATGGATAATAGGGCACTAAGGGGTGGTCCAGAGACTTGGGAGATCTTCAAGAGGGCATTCCTTTATAGGTTCTTTCCTAGATATATGAGGGAAGCTAAGTGGAAGAATTCATTAAACTTCGTCAAAGAGGTAAGATTGTACTTGACTACTTTTTGAAGTTTCCTAAGTTGTCAAAGTATGATCCATCCTTTGTTTCAAATCCAAGGGACGAGATGAGTCATTTTCTTACGGGGGTGTCCGATGACTTGGTGGAAGAATGTCGTTTGGCTATGCTTCATGATAATGTGAATATTTCTCATCTCATGGTTCATGCTCAACAACTTGAAGAAACTAGGTTAAGGAGGAAGAATAGGAAGGCCAAGAAGGCAAGGTCTTATGAAAGTGGTTCTTCAAAGGGTAGACTTGACATTCAAGACAAGCCTAGGTTCAAGAAGAGGTTTTCTAATCATGTTCCTTCCAAATTTCCCAAGGCTCATGATAATAGGATATCTAACCTTAAGTCTCAAAAGGGAAGAGGTACTACTTCACCAAGAAAGAAGCCAACTTGTGGAAAGTGTGGCAAGAAGCATTATGGTGATTGCTTTGTTGGGATGGACAATTGCTTTGGGTGTGGTAAGAGTGGCCACAAGGTTAAAAATTGCCCTAATTTTAAGGGGCAAGACAAAGGAAGTGAGCAAGCTCAAGATAGTGGTTCTACTGTGGATGCTCCAAAGAAGAATGCTTTTATGCTCTTCGCTCTAGGAATGAACAAGAGAGTTCTCCCGATGTAGTGAGCGGTATGTGACAAGTCCTCTTTATTGATGTTTATGTTTTACTTGACCCGGGTGCTACATTATTTTTTTACTCCCTTGATAGCTAAGAAGTTTGATATTTTTCCCAATATCCTAAATGAACGTTTCATGGTAACCACCCCGGTTAATGAGTCGGTGGTTGGAAAGAGGATATATAGACATTGTCCTATAATGTTGCCCAATAGAGTTACTCATCTTAAATTAGTAAAACTTGATATGGTCGATTTTGATGTCATCTTAGGGATGGATTGGTTGCATGATTGTTTTGCTTCCATTCATTGTAGAACAAGAATTGTCAAGTTCAATTTTCCAAATGAACCTGTCTTAGAGTCGTAGGGGGGAAATTCTATTCCTAGAAGTATCATTTCTTGTTTGAAAGCTTGTAAAATGATCTCAAAAGGGTGTTTATACCATATTGTAAGAGTCAAAGATTTAGACTCCAAAAATCCTCCCATTGAGTTAGTCCCCGTAGTGAGGGAATTTTTGGAGGTTTTTCCTAATGATCTTCCAGGAATCCCTCCCTAACGAGAAATTGATTTTGGTATTGACTTACTATCGTGTACCAACCCCATTTTAATTCCTCCTTTTCGGATGGCTCCGATCGAATTGAAAGATTGGAAGTCTCAACATAAGGACTTACTAGTCAAAGACTTCATTAGACCTAGCATTTCTCCAGGGGGTGCACTGGTATTGTTTGTGAAGAAGAAGGATGGATCCCTTAGAATATGATTGATTGTCACCAACTCAATAAAGTCACTATTACAAATAAATTTCCTCCTCGGGTTGACGACTTGTTTGATCAACTCCAAGGGGAAAACTATTTTCCTAAGATTGACTTTAGATTGGGCTATCACCAACTTAGGGTGAGAGGTGAGGATATAACAAAAATGGCATTTCGGACTAGATATGGTCACTATGAGTTTGTAGTGATGTCCTTTGGTCTCACTAATGCCCCGATAGCATTTATGGATCTCATGAATAGGGTGTTCGGAGTTACCTAGATTCATTGTCATTGTCATCATTGACGACATCTTGGTATATTCAAAAAATGAGAGTGAACAAATGGACCATTTGAGGGTGGTGTTGCAAGTTCTTAAGGAAAACCAACTAGTTTCCAAGTATAGCAAATGTGAGTTTTTGTTGAGGTCGGTGGCGTTTCTTGGTCATATCATCTCCAGTGATGGGGTTGATATTGATCAAAGGAAAACCGAAGCAGTCAACAATTGCCCTAGACCATTAACTCCAATCGACATTAGAATCTTTTTTGGTCTAGCGGGGTATTAGAGGAGGTTTGTGGATGGTTTTGCGTCCACTACATTTTCCTGGACTACCTTGACCCAAAAGAGTATGAAATTTGAGTGGTCGGAGGCATGTGAAAGAAGCTTCCAAATCATAAAATAGCGGCTTACCTCCGCTTTGGTGTTGACTTTACCGGAGGGTACCAAGGGCTTTGTTGTATACTGTGATGCATCCCGAGTGGGCTTAGGGTGTGTCCTTATGCAACATGGGAAAGTAGTATCCTATGCTTCCAGAAAACTTAAGGTGCATGAGAAGAATTATCCAACTTATGATCTTGAGTTAGCGGCCGTGGTATTTGCCTTGAAAATATGGAGGCATTAATTGTATGGTTGTCCATGTTGATGTGTATACCGACCACAAGAGTCTTCAATATGTGTTTATTCAAAAGGAGTTAAATCTCTGACAAAGAAGGTGGTTGGAATTATTGAAGGATTACGACATGAGTTTTCTCTACCACCCCGGCAAAACCAATGTGGTTGCGGATGCTGTAAGTCGTATGACCATGGGTAGTGTGTCTCATGTAGAAGAAGACAAGAATGATCTAGTGAAAGATGTTCGAAGGTTGACACTTTTGGGTGTTAGATTGGAAGATTCTCCAAATGGTGGTTTTATGGTCCACCATAACTATGAATCGTCTTTGGTAGTTGAGGTGAAGTCTAAACAACAGCTTGATCAACCATTGATGGAGTTGAAGGAGTCGGTTCTTGGTAAGCTTAATGAGTCATTCTCCTTGGGGGGGGATGGTGTCTTGATGTATCAGGGAAGATTATGTGTGCCCAGTATTGATGACTTGATAAACTGAATTCTTGATGAAGATCATGGTTCCTGTTATTCCATTGATTCAGGTTCTACAAAGATGTATCATGACCTTAGGGAAGTGTTTTGGAAGGAAGGCTTAAAAGGGGACATAGCAAAATTTGTTGCAAATATCTAAATTGCCAACAAGTGAAAGCCGAACACTTAAACCAAATTGTTTACTTCAAGAAATCGAGATTCCCAGTTGTAAGTGGGAAGACATAAATATGGACTTTATGGTAGGTTTACCTCGGACACAAAATCACAAAGATTCTTTCTGGGTGGTTGTTGATAGGTTGGCCAAATTTAGTCATTTTTCCCCATCAAGTGCACTTACTCGGCGCAGGATTATGCAAGCATCTTCATAGATGAGATTGTGTGTCGCCATGGTACTCCGTTTTCCATCATATCTGATAGAGGTGCACAATTCACATCTAGGTTTTGGAGGTCGTTTCAAAAAGGGCTAGGTACCAAGGTGAAGCTAAGCATCGCTTTTCATCCCCTAACGGATGGTCAAGCGGAGCATACTATTCAAACTCTTGAGGATATGCTTAGAGGTTGTATAATTGATTTCAAGGAAATTTTGATAAGCCTTTGCCCTTGGTTGAGTTTTCATATAATAACAGTTACCATTCATCTATATCTATGGCTCCTTTCGAAGCCTTGTATGGTAGGAGATATAGATCTCCAATTGGATGGTTTGAAGTGGGCGAGTCTTCACTCTTGGGTCCCGAATTTATTTATAAGACTTTGGAGAAAGTTTATATGATATGGAACCGGTTTAAAATAGTCTATAGCCGGCAAAAGTCTTATGCCGACCATAGGAGAAGGGATTTGGAATTTGAAGAGGGGGATAAAGTGTATCTAAAAATTTCACCCATGAAGGGAGTGGTGAGATTTGGTAAGAAAGGGAAGTTGAGTCCTTGTTATGTGGGGCCTTATGAAATTTCGCAAAGGGTTGGCAAGGTTGTATACGAGTTGAGATTACCTAGTGAATCGGCTTTGGTTCATCCGGTGTCCCATGTCTCCATGCTTAAGAAGTGCATCGGTGAACCCGAGTCGATTCTTCCTATTGAGGGTCTAGGTGTAGAAGAGAACCTCTTCTATGAGGAGGTTCCAGTTGAAATCCTTGATAGACAAGTGAAGAAGTTGAGGAACAAGGAGGTGGCTTCCGTAAAGGTGTTATGGAAGAACCACCTAGTTGAGGGAGCAACATGGGAGACCGACGACGACATGAAGTCCCGTTATCCTCATCTCTTTGTTGATTAAGGTCAGTTGTTCCTATTAATAGTGAAAATAATGAATTTATTTGAATTTGATTTAATTTTGATAAAATGTGAAGATGCATTGTTTCAATGAATAAGAATGCCCAAAGTACTTGTTGTGTACTTAGTATGTTGTTGAGTTTATTAAATGATATTGAGCATTTTGATAGGTGGAGTTTTTTCACAATTGATCTTTGATGATATGATTGAGCTCATGTTGTTGTGAGAAGGAAATTCCTCATGTTGTGATATGAAGCTCTTTTATGTTGTAATTGATACTTTGAGTTACTTGGTGTAAATGCTATGTTGATTTGTAACTCTTGTTTGGATAGGTTTTTGGTTGGGCTGCTAGTCTTGAGTCTATCCTCTCCCTTCAAAAGATGTTTAGTGTCATTCTGGGACGAATGTTTCTAAGGGGGATAATGTAACACTCCGAATGTCTAAAATGTAATCTAGTGTCTCAAAAGAGTGTCTAAGAGTTGTAAAACTGTTTTAAGGTCAATAATAGTGTATTAAAGTCATATAGGAAGTATTAGAGTCAAAAATGTCAGGGAACGTCCATGACGTTCGGAGACTAGTGCAAAAAGGTGCTAGTTGCCTTAGCCTGTTTGACGGGATTTTAGGAGTCGGACTTTGATGAGATTTGGTGAAAAGGTGTATAACACATATTAAAGATGGTTTAGGGTCAAAACTTCCGGGTACGACTCCCCAAGGACCAACCAAAGGGTCCTCGAGGAGGACCCTTGCTTTTGACCAAAAGTTGTCTTGGGACAGTAGCCATTGACAAATGGCAGGCTACGAGGCGTGGTCCGACCGACGGGGCGTCGATGGTCACTTAGACATTTTTTTCAAAGGCTCCATTTTGGACCCTCTCTGACCAAAACGACGGTTGTGCAGGACGATTGGTCCAAGGCACCGTCGACTGACCTACGGCCCATAGGACTGGGTCTCATAGGTCAGGGTCCCTGTTCACTGCCAAGTTTTAAGATAGTCCAATTAATTAATTAGGTGGTTAGTTAATTTGTTTAGGGTTAAAGGAGATTTAATTAATTTAGTTAATAACGTATATAAAGCCCTAAACCTAATTAAACTAACCCAACTCCCATATTTCCCAAAACCCAATTGCTCTTCTTCTCTCTACTTTCTCTCTCCCAAGGGAACTCCATAGAAGACCAAAGTTAAAGAGGGTTCTAGGGTAGAAAGAAGAGTACTTTTCTCCATCAATCTTCAACAGTTAAGAAGGTATGGGATCTTTTCACCTTTAGAATTCCTTTCCCCAAAGTGTCTTTCAAAAATTGATTTGAAAAATATGAGTTTCATGTGGGTTTCTTTCTATTACGAAATTGACTTTGTAAATTGTATCGTCTATGGTTTCTCTTGGTTATTATACTTATATTATGATATATTATGATTCAATTATGGTAGTTCTTGATGTAATGACCTAGTTGTGGAAGATGACCTTTTTCGTTTTAACCCTAGGTTATGAACAAGTGATGAATGAAGTGTAGTGATTCAATTGACTTCATTATTGTGTTAATTACTATTATGTGATGATATTAGAACCATTTTTGGTTTGAATTGACTTGGTTGATGGTAGGAATATGTTGGCTTGTGAAGGAGATTGGGGTAAGTCTTGTGATCTCAAACCTTTACTTCAATTATGATTACTTGTGTTTAGTGATGAAGTTATATTGGAGTATATCTTATGATAAGATTGATTAGGTTTGGTATGATGTTGAATTGAAATGTCTTGATTATGTGTTTATGAGGTTATGCTTAAGATGTAATTATATAAGGTTGGTGATGAAGTACCTATGTGACTTACTATGATATAATGATGTAAATGTGCTAATCTCACATATGAGGATTGTAATGAAATGTGTTCTCATGCAATCCCTTTTGAGCTATTACTATGATTATATAAGCGGTAGACCCTATGACCTAAACTAAGTTATGATTATTAATGAAAGGCATTTCAAAAGGGACTCTAGATTAGCATCGAGTGAGCTAGTAGTGAGAAATGTCCCTTCCCACATAGGGAAGGTAGGCTCACTATTGTACTCATGTGATTGGAGACTATAATGCATGTAGCATAATGAGGGTCCCAACTACATCTCCTAGTTCATTAATTATGTTTCCCCATAGGAATACTAGCTAGTGGATCTATATAGATGTTATGTTCATGTTGTGGTACTACCTTGGCAACTAGTCCACCTTCTTTCGGTGTAGGGTTCCATGACACTGGATTCCACATTAGCTCATGTGGTCTAAGTCACTTAAGGCAATATGTTCCCGAAAGTAAAGTGAGGTAATAAAGTGGACTCTAACTAGGATGAGTTGAGGGGTTTTACTTAGTCTAGATAGGGGTATGAGACTCTACCTACACATTGTACTAGTTAGCCTTGAGGTAAGTGTTAGAAGGATGTCCTTATGTGCTTGTATGTTTATAAATGTAAATGATATGTGTATATTGATCTTACATGTTAATGTTACTATGTGATATTGGTTTCACTTATAAACATGTGGTTGGTCCTATATTGATCTTACATGTTAATGTTACTATGTGATATTGGTTTCACTTATAAGCATGTGGTTGGTCTCTATTGATAAAGTATGATGATAACTATTATTAATGCCATGTTATGTGATGTTTGGCATTACTTGTGATTCCTTATTTGGTTTGCTTGATTGGGTAAGGTTATGAGGCTTTAACTGGTCATTGCACTTGTAGACTTAATGGGGGTCTATGAGTAATGTTCTTGCTTAAATTATGATGTCGTAAACTCTTATGCATGCTTTGTTGTTGCAACATGGTGTTGGAGTTACATTGATTATGAATTCTATTATGATATGAACATGTTGACTTGGCTTAACTTGAGTAGGATGGTCTTGTGTTGATTATGCTATTGTCTTAATGAATATGTGGTTATTGTCGTTTATGTATTCTTGGTTGTCAATAAAGCTTTTCAAAGTAACTTGGCATGGTTTTGAACAAATGTCCTTTCTTGCATGATTTCTATGTTGTATGTGCATAATATTCCATACTTTGTACAAGTGATGTGCTAACCTCATTTCTCCCTTTTCCCACAACATTTTAGGTTCCTGTCGTTGAAGGGTTCGTGACCACTTTGAAGAAAGGCTTGGATTATTTCCTCAAATGTGGGTAAGTCATCATGTCCTGAGGATGATTCCTTTCTATCACTCTACCTATATTACATTGTTTTATTCTAAAGACACTCATTTCACACATGTTGTTTCAAGACATTGTTGTAAGCCCTAAGTGACACTTTTACATTTGTGTAAGGGCTATGCCCATATTATTCTATTCCATTTAGATAGTTTAATATGAGACATCCCTTTTAAGACTATATTATGTATGTTTTCTATAAGTGGCAAAAAAGTATAAGACTATGTAATTTTCTTATAAGAGGAGTCTATGTATACTCGCTATAAATATATGATTTGTAAGCGAGAGGTCTAAGTAAACGTCATGAAGTAGATCTAGATGAAAAGTTTTAATTTTCCTCACTTTTTAACCTATGAATGTAATAATGAATGCAAAGAGATTATCATTAGTCCTCTTCGACACCGATTACTTCTATGGGGTGCTCCCCGAATGTGAGAAGTTTTCTTAATACATTCAAAATACTGACCGCATACTCTTAGAATTTAGGACTTCCAATCAGCTCAGCAACACGTTTGGTGAGTGCTCATCTTTTGAGGCAACCTTTTTATTTCTTTGGCCTAACCCATTGATGGCCCCTTACTTTTTCCATGAAATTTCACTTAGACACCTCAAGTGGGTGATGTTCATTTTATACACCTCATGTAAGGTCTCGCTATGTCATTTTGACCGTTTTTGCTTACATAGCTTAGTGAGTCTAATACACTTACTCAGCGCGCGTGAAAAAACTGTTTAGTCGAATTTTTAATTATTTTCTTCTTCTTCCCCATTTTCAGCCACCATTTTTTGCAAACTTAAATATCCAATATGGTGAATAAATATAGATACAGTAAAATGATGAAAATGATGGAAATTATTTTAGAAATTTAGGAATAGACCCATTTCAAGATTAAATATTAAATTACTCATGAGATTCTTTCTTGAAAAAAATTAATATTTAAAGAGGAGTAAGTTTAATTTTTAGTGAATTATAAACCTGCTAATTTGGATAAAAAAGAAAAAAAATATTCGAAGAAGACACTAATAAAAAAAGGAAGAGTATGTAGCTGCACCCATATGTTTTAGCAAAAAAGAGATGGAGGTATTTGGAGAAGACAGTGGGTGGAAAAACGGGTAGGTGTAGATTTTCTTCAAATAATTAGGGGTATTTGGAGAAGCCGGATGGAAGGTGAGGGGAGGGGGGCAAATGGGTATGGGTTTTTGGAGAAGACAATTGGGGGATGGGGAGGGGTTCTGCAAATGGGTGGATTTTTGGAGAAGACAATGGTGGGTGGGTGGGGGTGGGGGGAATTCATGTGGAATTTTATTGATTTAATTTGTTTTTAGAAAATTATTTTGGCAAAAATCCACGTGTCATTGAGTCATTGCTTTCTTTATATTTATACTAAAAATTCATTATCTACAAATTATTTTTGACAAAATGTCATCATTTAATTCTCCAATTTACATGTCATTCGCGAGTGTAACACACACACCTCATATATTTTTGTTGTTTGGCAAAAAAGTCTAAAAATGACACAACGAAACCCTACATGGGGTGTCTAAAATGAACATCGGCCGATGGGTTAGGCCTATTTCTTTCAATAAACAAATCTTTTAGTTTTCAGACAATTAGAGTTAGTTGGATTACTTGTCCTAGCAACTCATCTAAGTAAAGGCTTTCATATAGACAATCGATAGACATGTTAGCTTTGTGTTGTTTTCAGATGAACTCGCTTGTGAGTATTTATTTTTTTTATTTCAAACCACTCAGTTACTTTAGTTTAGCTTCCACATTCAAATAAAGTTATTGTTTAAATCATAGTTTCATGCTAGGACATGGGTTAGTTTTGGTCACTTGTGGCTCTAAGCACCGTGTTACGATGAAGAGGTATTCTCGAGTCGTGATGGATGGAAATTTGACCATACAAAAGGAGAGACAGAGGATTTCCCAACAATCACAACAGCTAGAAGTTGTAGATGATATGCTTAATCACTTATTATTTTCGTGCAAGCTGGAAGGTATAATAGAAGCAGAAGATTATTTTGATGTTTTAGACAACAGTAATAGGAAACATAGATAGGAAGGCTCCCTTCTATTTGAAATTGTTTATTATTTTTGTTGGACTATACGGTGGTTAAAGTATACCTGTTAATATATAGAATGTTACCATTACCAAAGAGAAATATGAATAACTCTACAACTATTATTCAATTTTAGTCCTACGCATTTAACTTATCAAGAAAAACAATTAAATCCAATGCATATTTCTTCAGATAGGTCATCAGAAAATAATATGCTTAAGAGTTGAGGCAGTAACTTCATCAGTATAACAACCAACTTCTTTTACGGGTGAATAAAGGCACCAATGACTGACATTCAAGGGCTGTATGATGACATTGTTATAAAGATTTTCATATCTAATATTAATAGAAGTGTTCTAAGTGTCCACAATTACCAAAATTTTCAAGCAACACTATTCCAAAACATCATTTGAGACAAAATCAGCTTGAATGAATTTTTCCAACCTTCTTAATAGTGTTGTTGAGTAATGGCTTCATCCAATTAGATAGAAAGTAATTCTCTGAGAAGGCTACCATCATTTTTATCCTTAGTTTATATTAGGAAAGGGAAACAGTCTATGTCGCTATTTATCCTTTCTTCTCAATAAATCACAGATTATCGGCATTGTGTTGAGGCAAGTTGTGAATTAAGAAAATAAAATTAAAACCATGAGTAGAACCTAAAAGAGGAGGAAGTATCCCGGTAATATAATATCCTATTCCTTAATTATCTTTTGTTTCAAAGAAGTTTGAGCAGCAGAATTGGAGCTCTGTCAAAGCCAGTCGGAGAGACAAGACAAGAAACAATGAGTAAACCGAGAGCCCATGAGTAAAAATTAGAATTTGGAGAAAACAATTTCTCATGATCTTGCTATGCGAACGATATAGAACCAACTCTACAATAGAACAAAGACTTGCAACAACTGGAAATACAAGAGCGTTCATGGGGAAACAATTAATGCAGCTGAACAAGGAAATTAACTAGACACTACAACACTAATTACCACCAAACCTTGAAAATTAATCAGCAACACGATTTAACAATAAAACTAACATATGTTATTAATGATTGTTGTTACTTTCCTTCCCATCTCCTTGCTTCCACAAACCCCTCAAGTCCAATTTTTCCTTTTCCATATTTTCCTTTACATGTATTAATTTTGCTTCATTGTGCATTTTAGGTGCCAGTGATTAGTCTAGAATATAGAACCATATACACAATCTTGCAACACAATTTTTCAATTCCTTGCACAATTATTAATTCCATTAGGGCTAACTCACATTTTAAACAACAATATCAATATTAACCCTAATTAAAGAAAAGAACCATACAACTTGATAAAGTATATCTTAATACAATATTAGAAAAAAACAATGAATAAGGATCAAACAGAATGTAATGTGAAAATAACCTGTCTCAGAGATGTTCCTCCACACAAGGCCAAACCATTATCCCGACAAGCATGAGAGTTTCAAAATTCTTGATATCAAGCTTCTTGTTAAAAAAAACCCAACTTTAAAGTTCTCAGACGATGGGAAATCCACATGGAACTCAAACAGAATTGAATTTGAAAATCACATGTCTCAGATATGTTCCTCATCCACACAGATATTTATTCCACGAAGACCAAAATTATTTATTCAATATTTACTCAACATAAACGTGCCTGGCTTGGGGAGTTACAATCTTGGTCCTGATTTGAATCACAAGCCTCGAATACTCCTCGGAGAAGAGACCGGAGATGGTCGAGATTACCAGCTTTGGCAATTATTTCAACCATCAACATCTCAATAACACCATTTTCATCAAAAAAACGCCTCTTCTATTGTAGAGTGAAGATCAATAGGTGTGCTATCGTTAGCCCAGTCTGCCCCTGCAACCTAAAGAAAGCAAAGTTTCACCACACCCAGATAGTACCAAAAATTTATATAAACATTAAAACACACACACACACACACACACACACACACACACATATATATATATATATAAATATCACAAACCTGTCTACATGTTCAATCAATGGAAATAGCATCCCACGTTTAATCCATGCATTATCCTGCTCATGAAAAATGTGTCATCTTAGTAGATACACCATACTTCATACTTTTATCACATGGATATGTTTGCATAGTGGAAGTATGCATAATTCACAAAACATAAGTCTTACCCTTCGGTGCCATTTCCAAAGTAGCCAAAGAACATGACACATACTGTTCTAGCAACACAATAATTGAGGAGCTTTTCTTTCTAAATCAAGTACAATTGTCGGCCAAGCAGGACAATGTCTTCAAGATATTTCCCAAACTATGTCCTGAATTAAAACCCTCATGGCCAAACCTATAAGCTCTCCTTCCTCCCTCCCGTTTCACTATTGCATCAGTTCCGCTAAAATCTATAGCTTCATCAAACTCCCCAACTAGCGTGTCAGCATTTCCCTATCATCCACACACACTTCTTAGTTACAATTTCACGTTTAGCATTTTTCAAGCTACCTTTTTCTCTATACGGATTAAATTCAAGGTCCAAAGTTTATTCTTTTACAGTAATTTTACTCTTCTCTTTCTTCCAATTATCGGGAACAGATTCATTAAATATAGACGGAAGTATCTGAAGGGACACAACAATTATTTATTCCATGAAGAGATTTTACACAACAATATCAATATTGACCATTGCTGACGAGAGGAACCATGTTGAAATATGCGAGAAACTTGATCAAGAATATCTAAATACAATTTTAGAGAAAAGAATGGAACTTGAAAATCACCAGTCTCAAAGATGGTCCTCCACACAATAAAAGAATGAAGAATCAGTTTTCCAGATACCTTCTCAGCGTAATAAACTAAATATTCAAGTTTTCTTCAGTAAAACTTCAAATGTTCCATCATCGGGAAGGGAGTAAGATTGTATAGGACCCTTGAGGTAGGTTGATTTTAGTTAGGATTCTGTATACAGTTGTGTTGGGGTTCATGGGTAGATTGAAAATAGGGAAGAAGGAGATGAGAGTAGATTGAAACCCTCATTGTTCTTGATGCCTCCTGATATATCTACAAGTGATGCTATGAGTGGATTGAAAGCCCTCATTGCTCTTGATGCCTCCATAGAAAGAGGAGGAAGAGAAGATTATTGAAAACCCCTATTTTTCTTGATATCTCTTTGTCCCCTTTGCAACGTGATGCCACGAAGACGAGAACGACCAACAAATACTTTTGATAACAGCACTTGGAGAATCTTCCCTAGCAAAGCCAGCCTAAAAAATCAAAAGACCAATTTATATAGTTAACACCAAGCGTAGAGCTGAAATTCTAAGTAGCTTTACTAACTAACCTTGATCATTTCAGTTCCGTTATCAATAACAAGTGTTTGAATATCCATCCCATCAGTCTGTGTGAAATTTCTGATTCTCCTTTTAAGCTCAAGGTGAGATAGATTTTCATATTTCCATTTTCCAGTAGAAATCTCCACCAAGCATAAATAGCACATTGAAAAAATAGAAAAATGTTGAAAATTAGCTGCAAAAATCCAGCATGAACAAATAAAGGACAGTGTTAACACCAAGCATAGAACTGAAATTGCAAGCAGTTCCCCGAAAGGAAAATGGGCCGCATATCCTTCAATTACTTCACAATTAATTGTTACAAAAGTCAAATTGTATGTTACCCAAAAGGTCAGGGGCTAATAAATCATGCCCCCTCAGAATATCATATTATGAAAAGAAATATATCTCTTCTGAAATAATATTCATTTCCTGGAATATAACTAGAATGGTTTGAAGTTATGAAATCACTTAGAAAGAAGCACATCCTTTTGATAAATGAAGGACCTATTTCATCATACTAAACCTTCACTATACACATCTACAAAACAAGAATAAGTTGGGCCTCAAGGCCCCCAACCCTCCACCATCGAGGCCTCGCGCCACTCCCCCTTCTCCCCACCTCAAGGTGTAGTTCCTCGAGGCCTCCCCAACCTGATCCCCAGCCAAGGGGCGTCATGCTTCGAGGCCTCCCTGCCCCCATCCCCAGAAACCAGGCGTCGTTCCCCGAGTCCCCCCTCCACCCCACCACTCAGCCTCGAGGCCTCGTACCCCAAGGCCCCTCAGCCTCAAGGGGTCGTACCCCAAGGCCCCTAGCCTAGAGGCGTCGTACCCCGATGCCCCTCAGCCTCAAGGCGTCATACCCCGAGGCCCCAACCTTGAGGCGTCGTACCTCGAGGACCCCTAATCTCGAGGCATCATGCCTTGAGGCCCCCCAAACCACCCTCTCACCTGCCTCAAGGAGCCCACCCCCACCCCTTCCCCTCCC
>NC_028637.1:32781344-32782753 GCF_001406875.1 Solanum pennellii | reverse complement strand
GTCCCTAGTCCCCCTACCCCTCCCCCTCGCCCTGACAACCCCACACTCTCCCCCTCCAGCCTTCAAACGTCTCACTCCGAGAACAGCACCCTCTTTACCCCGCCTTCTGATATCTCGCCCTGAGGCCCCCACCCCATCCCCCTGCCTTGGGACGTCGTGCCTAGAGGCACCCTACCCAACCCCACGACTCCAGGCATCTCGCCTAAAGGACCCCACCACCTCCCATTACCTCGGGGCCACCCAACCCCACCCTTTAACCATGACGCATCGTGCATTGAGGACCTCAAAACCTTCCCCGCCAGCCTCAAGGCGTCGTTTCTCGAGGCCCCAAACTCGAGGCATCGTTCCCTCCTTCCCCCCTCCCCCGCTCCCGCCTTAAGGCATCGTGCCTCGAGATCCCCACCCTTACCCTTCACCTCGAGGAATCGTTCCTCGAGATCCCCTACCCATATCCTTTTCCTCAAGGAATCATGCCCCAGAGAAGCCCACCCCGTACCCTCCACCTCAAGACTTCATGCCCCGAGAACACCACCACCTACCTCTGCCTTGAAGCGTCGTGCCCCGCTTACTCCACCCTTCCGCCTCGAGGCATCTCACCCTTAGGTCCCCAACCCATCCCCTCGCCTCAAGGCAACTCTCTCCAAGGATCCCCCCAAGGCCCCCATCACCTCACCTCCCTCACGCATCTTGCTCGAGTCGTCCACCTCGAGGCATATTGCCTCGAGATCCCCACACCCTACCCTCTGCCTCGAGCTGTTGTTCCTCAAGATCCCCAACCCCTACCCTCTGCCCAAGGCGTCGTGCCCTGAGAACCCCACCTCTAACCCTCTACCTCGAGGCATTGTTCCCAGAGAACCCTACCTCTTACCCACGCTTGGAGCCGTCGTGCCCCTCGAACCCCACGCCCCACCTCGAGGCGTCTCACCCCTAGGACCCCACCCCTTCCCGCCTCGAGGCAACTCACCCCAATGATCCCACCCCCTACCCCTGCATCGAGGAGTCGCGCCCAAAGACCCCTCACCCCTCTCTTCGAGGTATCGCGATTTAAGGCTCCCCACTCATTCCCTCGCCTCAAGGAACCTCTCTCCAAGTATCCCCCCCAAGGCCCCCATCACCTCACCTCCCTCACGCATCTTGCTCGAGTCATCCACCTCGAGGCATATTGCCTCGAGATCCCCACACCCTACCCTCTGCCTCGAGATGTTGTGCCTCAAGATCCCCAACCCCTACCCTCTGCCCAAGGCGTCGTGCCCCGAGAACCCCACCTCTAACGCTCTACCTCGAGGCCCCCGAGAACCCTACCTCTTACCCCTGCTTGGAGCCGTCGTGCCCCTCGAACCCCACGCCCCACCTCGAGGCCTCTCACCCGTAGGACCCCACCCCTTCCCGCCTCGAGGCAACTCACCCCA
>NC_028637.1:32752153-32780603 GCF_001406875.1 Solanum pennellii | reverse complement strand
CCGAGGCCTCCTACCCTCCCCCCCTTCCTTGATGCATCTTCCCACGAGGTCCCCTACCTTACCCTCTCACCCCTTTCTTGAGGCATCTTGCCTCGAGGCCCCCTACCCCTGCCCCCTTCCTAAGGCTTCTAGCGCTGAGGCCCTGCACCTCCCCTCCTCTCTCCTACCTCAGGCATCTCGCCCCGAGGCCCTCGCCCTTTCCTCGAGGTATCTCACCTTGAGGCCTCCCACACCACCTCCCCCCTTCCTCGAGGTCTCGACCTGAGGCCTCCCCCTCCGCCATCAAGGCATCTCCCCTCCCACCCGCTCATGTCTCGAGGTCCCCCCACTTGTACTCCCCAGCCTCAAGGCATCGTGCTCTAAGGCGTCCCCACCCCCACCTACAGCCTCAAGGCGTTGTGAGCCCCCCAACCCCTACTCTCCTTCCTCAACGCGTAGTTCCTCAAGGACCCCCATCCCACCCTACCCCAACCTCGAGGCCCCTTCTCCACCCTTACCACTCAACCTTGATGCGTCTTTCCCCAATCCCTACCCTCCTTCCACCCTACCCCCAACCTCGAGGCGGTGTTCCCTAAGGCCCCCACCCCCAACCTCGAGGCGTCGTGTCCCGAGACCCCCCACCCCCGGCCGCCAGCGCCGAGACATCATGCTACAATTTTTTATGTTTATGATAATGATAAAAACATATATAGGAAGGCTTCCTTTTATTTGGAATTGTTTATTTTTTGGGGCACTATACAGTTGGATAGTATACATGTTAATTTATAGAATGTTACCATTATCAAAAAAGATGACTATCTTTACAATTGTTATTCAATTTTTATTGCTTCTATTCAATTGGAGTCCTCCACATTTAACTTATTAAGAAAAAAAATTAAATCCTGTGTATTTTCCTGCAATCTCTTCAGATAGGTCATTAGAAAATAATATGCTTAAGAGTTAAGAAAATAATTTCATCTGTATAAATGCCAGCTTATACTACGGGTGAATAACGGCACCAATGACTAACACATTCAAGGAATGTATGATGACCTGTTATAGAGATTTTCATATCTAATATGAAATTAGCTTGAATGAAGTTTTTCAACCTTGATAATAATGTTGTTGAGTAAAGAATTCATCAAAATTCCAACCAGACAAACAACTTGTATCACTACTTGTTCTTTCCTCTCAAGTAGGAAATTTGGCATTTTGTTGAGGCAAGTTGTGAATTAAAAAGGTAAAACAGAAATGATGAGTAAAAGTTGGAAAAGGAAGAAGAATCCAGATAACAAATTCTCCTATTCCTTATTTATCTTTTGTTATAAAGAAATTTGAGCAATAGAATTGGAGCTCTGTCAAATCCTGTCAAAGAGACAAGACAAAAGACAATGAGTAAACTCAGCGCTCTGTCAAAGCCAGTAAACAGAAACTGCATTTTCCCATGTAATATTCCCCTCTCCTTTCCGCTTCTTCTTTAGTTGTTAGGGCACCCCGTTAAAGATTGTTGTTACGTTCTTTCCAACCTCCTCTCTTCCAAACCTCTCAAGTCCAATTATTCCTCTTTCTTATTGGCCTTTATTCATCTAAATTTTTCCTTCTAGGAATCTGCTGCTTTTTTGTGCATTTTAGGTGCCAGTGTTTTAGTATAGAACCATATAGATAATATTGCCAGACTATTCCATATAGCTAGACTATTCCATATAGACAATCTTGCCAGACTATTGCAAGTGTTGATACGCGAAATAACAATTTTTCAATTCCCTTACACAAGTATTTATTCCATACAGGGGTCACTCATGTTTTATAGAACAATATTAAGAGAAAAACAACATGGCTTCATTTTTATCTTTAGTTAATATTAGCTAAGAAAAATGTATCCTTTCTTGTCAATAAATTTCTCAGAAAATTGGTATTCTGTTGAGGTAAGTTCTTAATTAAGAAAGTAAAACAGAAACTATGTGCCTGTGTCATTTTCTATCTATTCCTTATTTGTCTTTTGTTCTCTGTCAAAGCCAGTCAGAGAGACAAGACAAGAAACAATGAGTCCACGAGTAAAAATTAGAATCTTGAGAAAACAATATCTCATGATCTTGCTATGGGAAGAATATAGAACCAACTATACAATTGAACAAAACTTGCAACAACTGGAAATACAAGAGCATTCATGGGGAACAAATTAATGCAGCTGAACAAGGTAATTAACTAGACACTACAACACTAATTACCACCAAAACCTTGAAAGTTAATCATTGACATGGTTTGACAATGAAACTAACATATTTAAATGTTACTTTCATTCCAACCTCTCAAGTCTAATTTTTCCTTTCCTTATTGTCCTTTAGAGATCTTAATTTCTGCTTCTAGGGATCATATGCATTTTAATTTCCAACGTTTAGTCTACAATATAGACAATCTTGCCAAACTATTGCGAGTGTTGGTATGCGACACAATTATTTATTCCATAAAGTGGCTCACTCACATTTTACATGTCAATAATGACCATCACTGAAGAGAAGAACCATGTTAGAATATACGAGACAACTTGATCAAGAATATCTTAATACAACATTAGAAAAATAATGATTCAAATAGAATGGAACATGAAATCGCCTGTCTCGGAGATGGTCCTCAACACAACGCCAAACAAGAATGAAAAGTTCAAAATAATGATTCAAATAGAATGGAACGCAAGTAAGAACTTTTGGTGCACTTCGAAATTTCAGTTAGGATTTAGGTTTTAATCGATGTTACTTGTTTTGAGAATCGATTTCAATTTATGTTAATTTTTCGTGTATCTGTGCTTTTTTGACAATTACTTATGGTGATACTACAATTTTTGTTAGTGTTGTCTATTTATGTTAGTGTTATGTGTTACTATGTTGATTTTGAGTAGGATTTTTTTATTGTTGTCTCAAGTTTGTTCTTATCTTCCTTTACTCGTAGTTTCTCCCATTATTTCATAATACTTTTCAATTTGTGTTAGTCAGATATGCCTTTACTATTGTTAGGTATGAAATATTTTATTAAATGGTCCATTTTTTTAGATATTAGGTATTATATTATATATTTTTGCATATGAAAAGTTTTACTTTGAAGCATGTGGTCCCTATTCCTTTACTCTTGGTAGATTCCTCGGTTTTTTTAAATATTTTGTTGTTGTCTAATATGGACCTTTTCTCTTCTTTTTTTGTCTATAATGTCCTTTTCTTGAAGAATGGTTGACAAGGTGGACCTATTATTCTATTATGGGGGCAAGTGGGTACTGACACCTAATGTTATTTACATTAAAAAATTAACTCATGTTTGGAAGGACTATGATCCAGATTTATTGTCATATATAGACATATGTGAAGAGTTCCATGAAAAGTTAGGTTTTAGTAAGGTCCAACAACTTCTACTCAAAGGACCTTCTGGGAGGTATTATTTGATTGAGGGGGATTCTGGCATAAGAACAATACAGACAGCACTGTCTATTAAGTCTGGTGTACTTGAATTGTTTGTTGTAGATGAGGGGGGTGATGTTGTTCTAGCTATTGACATCAGCGACAATGATGAACCATACCTAGTCACAGTAGATGTTGCTACTGAGGTGAATCAAGTGAGGAAGAAGATGATGAAAATGAACCTAATCTAGTCACAATGAATGCTGGAATAGATGTTGCAACTGAAGGTGAATCAAGTGAGGAAGAAAATGATGAAAATGAGCCTTATCCAAGTGACTACAATAGTGAAGAATTGGAATCCTTTAGGTTGGAAAAGAAAAGAGAAATTAATGATCAACTTGACAACTTTAATGAGTTGGAAAAAGGTATGAGTTTTAAGAACTTTGATAAAGCTAAAAGGGTTGTAAGTTACTACTCAATTGCTAGGAAGGTTGCCCTTAGAGTTGACAAGAGTGACTCTGTTAGAGTTAGATATAAATGTATTGTTGGTTGTCCTTTTGTGTCTTATTTCTGAAGTTAAGAAAGGGCAAGGATTTGAAATTAAGACTTTGCAAACAAAACATACATGTCCAGAAGCATTCAAGAATAGAAGAGCTACTCAACAAGCTCTAGCACACTACTTTAAGAATAGGGTCCAAAATGATCCTAAATGCAAAGTGACTGAAATGAGAAAGATTGTAGATGATAACTTTAAGCTTAATATTAGTTATTCAAAAATGAAGAGGGTTAAAAGACTTGTACTGGAGAAACTAGATGGTAGCTATGTTGATGATTTCAATAAATTGGAGGGTTATGCTCAAGAGTTAAGGGACAGTAATCCGATGTAATTATAAACATATCCGAAGAGGTTTTGTTGGAACATGGACAAAGAAAATTTTTGAGAATGTATATTTGTATTCAGGCTTCGAAAAGTGGTTGGAGAGCTGGTTTGAAACCATTTATAGGGTTAGATGGCACCTTTTTAAGAGGGAAGTTCAAGGGAATTTTATTGGTCGCACTTGGTCAAGATTCAATGAAGCATTTCTATCCACTTGCTTGGGCAGTAGTGGATAGAGAAACTATTAGAACATGGAAACGGTTCATTGAGTTGCTGAGGAACTCATTGGGGTTGGCAGATGGTGAAGGATTGACACTAATGTCTGATATGCAAAAGGTAATTTTGCAAGTGTTTGACAGTTTTTTATTTATAGTTATTGTATACACTTGAATTTTTGTAAGCTATTCTATTCTATTTTTTTTCTTATTGTTACAGGGCTTGATTGGTGCTGTTAGTGCTTTGCTTCCAAAAGCACAACATAGATGGTGTGCAAAACACATATAAGCCAATTGGTCTAAGTCTTGGAGTGGTGTACAGATGAAGAAGATGTTTTGGTGGTCTGCTTGGAGTACATATGGAGAGGAATTTGAAGACCACTTAAAGCCCATGGGTTCTGTGTCTAAAAAAGCAGTCGAAGGTCTTTTATGGTATCCACCACAACATTGGTGCAGGGCCTTTTTTGACATTGTCTGCAAAAACTACTCCAGTGATAATAATTTTACTGAGTCTTTCAACAAATGGATTTTGGAAGCAAGGGCAAAACCAATAATCAAGATGCTGGAAGACATTAGAATTAAGGTATTGCCGCTATTTTATATAACTATATGATAACATCTACTAATGTTTAATATGATAGTAAATATGTAGGTGTACATGTATAGATTATATATGTCATGTACATGTTATATATTTCATTGTTATCTATAGGTTATGAAAAGGATGAAAAAACTTGAAGAAGAGGGTAAGAAGTGGACGGAAGAGTATAGTCCATATTCTATGGATCTCTATCATGATTTCAGAATGACTGCTCAAGGTTGTCAAGTTGTTGCTAATGGAGACTTAGGATATGAGGTGGTTGAGGGTTTAGATAAACATGTTGTGAATCTTGCTAGAAAGAAGTGTACTTGTAGGACATGGGATTTGACAGGAATACAATGTCCTCATGCTATTAAAGCATTAGAACATGATAAAATAGAGCCACTGAATGAGATGCATTGGTGGCATTCTAAAGAAGCTTACTTTCTTGTATACCAGCCTAAAATTCAACCTGTTAGAGGTGCGAATTTCTGGAAAATTGATCTTTCTCAAGCTATGCAACCACCACAAATTCATAAATTGGTTGGTAGACCAAAATTAAAGAGAGTAAGGGAAAAAGATGAGGCAAGAAAAAGGGAAGGATTATGGTCGAAAAGTAGAAAAGGATTGCAAATGACATGTGGAAATTGCAGTGTTGTAGGTCATATCGAAGAAGATGTCCCCTAGTAAGTCATGTTTTATCAATTTTTAATTACTTCCAATGTATAATTATTTATCTTACTCTTTGACAAATTTTACAGCTTCAAGAAGGAAGACAAGTTCTCCCAGATGAACCAATCTTGATGCCAACTCTTGAACTTGTTGCATCTTCTAGTCGACAAAGAAGCCATCAATCAAGTGAAGAATTCAATGAAGCTGCTGGTCCTTCAAAATCAAAGAGAAAAAATGTTTCAAAGGACAAAGTTGATGCACTCCCAAAGAGGTCTAAAAAAGATGGAAAGAAAAAGTTGTTGCACCTTCGATTGCAATTGTTGATCAGGATGAAGTTGAAGACAGTATTGAATCTGAGGATGAGGATACAGTCCTTGCACCTAGAGTGATATCTGAAGAAAAAACTAGACTTCAAATGAAGAAGATGCTACAACAACCAATTGGTTCAAGAAGGATTAGTTTTAAGGGTGATGAAAATGGTGTTGTTGTCCCTACTAATTTATCATACTCACCAAAAAAGCTAACTTGGAAAGGCAAAGCATGTGTGACCTCAAGTCAGTTGAAAAAAGACAAGGAAGAAAAGATTGGCAAGCTTAAGGCAAAGAGGGGCAAGCATTAGAAAGTAGTTGCTAAGTATTGATTTAAAGTTTTTGTTTAGTATGTAATGGCACAGTGGAACTTCTTAAACTGCTATTTTTGGAGGGGCAAGCATTACAAATTAATTTGATAATGTTTTGTGGGCTGAAAATATTTTGTGACTTGAAAATTTTATGAATGCATTCTATTATTCGGTGGTTTCGTGGAACGGTTGAAACTTGTGGAACTGTTGCAGTTTCGTTTAGTCAGTGGAGTTGAAGATGTTGAAGTCCATTTTGTTCGCTTCGTTTTCTTACTTTTGCCATCATCTGAATTAACTGATCCAGAATATCTTGTGTCATCCATCTCTCGTCCAGAAACTCATTGATGGAAATTGCATTATGTCCATATGTCATACGACATATGTAGCAGCCCCATATCTACCAACAATTAAATTTCTTATTTTTAACTGTTGGTATTGATCACAGAAAAATTATGATAGAATAATATCTTTTAAAAACACTTCAAGCTCGAGAAGAATGGATAATAATAATAGTAGGAGTTAATGGAGTAAATAGAGTTTGTGAATTCTACAGATTTGAGGCTTGTAGTCTTTTTTATCTTCCTAAACAAAAGAATTTTCAATCTCAAGAATATATTATACTATACAAATTAAGGGAAGTGCACATTTTTTTGAAGTCTGTCTTGTTTCTTAAGATATCGATATAGTCAACTTCTGTGCTTTTTACCTCCTGGTAGTTTAATTTTGGTGTACAAAGAATTATCCATATTTTTCCTCATAGAATATTTCCAATTGGTTACCGGTTGGTAGTTCCTCATCGTGCATTGACTGACTCCTCATGGGGTTGAAAACAGCGCTCTGAAACCGGTGGGAAAGAAAAGCGCAATCCATTCCGGTAGGTAACAAACCTTCAGTGGGGTTTATTCGTCTCTAATGAAAGGAACCGATAGTAGGAAAGATACCCTACATTTGAGAGAGTTGAAATCTCACTCATAGATTTGGAAGAGTTGAATAGGACTGTGTGAGCTGCATCGAAGAAGTACTTACCGGAGCGAGTAAGGCATAGGGCCATGTATTTTCTCGAAAAAGTGATTCTATTGATGGGATTTGGTATGAGATCGATGATCTCGATGAGATTGATATTCCAATCTTTCTTCTTAGAACGTATTGATTTGACCCTATAAGCGGGGCCAAGCATGTTGCCGCCAGAAGCAAAACCCCGTATAGAATCTCCTAATTGTTCCAGAGCTACTAGAAAGGGATTCTTTAACCAGAAAGAATTCGGTTCAGATGGAGGATACCAATCCAGAAGTTTTCGCAACTCAATCATAGATGATGGAATCATCAAAGATTTATCAGTTGTTCCATTTTCCCATTTTCTACCTGAATAACCACTGTTCAGGTAGATAAAGGGAACAATTTGTAGAGAACTACAAAAGCATCTGAAGTTACTTTGTTGCTTTAGATTTCCAAATTATGGTTTCCTTTTTTCTTGACAAGTTGATTATGGTAATTACATACAACTACAATTTGATTTTCATGAAAGGATAAAGGTTTCATTTCCCCAATGGAACTAACACTTGTCTTTGCCAGGAAGTGGAGGTACTGCTGGAAGAGGTTCAAGAAGCTAGAAGAATAAAACTTTTGCATCAGCCTAGTAAGGTATGCTTTAAATATGGTTCACTTTACTTTCATAGCCAATCCATGACACCAGCTGAACTTCAATATATCTGTTTATTTAGGTGATGGACATGGAACATGAACTGAGGGCTTCAATAACCTACATGTTGCGACTCACTATTAAATTCACGTAAATGAACTATTATACAATATATTGTTTCACTTTGTATGACCTTTAGAATATAAGACTATTGTGAGACATTAAGAAAATATGTTCATTTTCTTGGAGTCACATGTAGTGCTTTTAAAATTCTAATGTTTTTTTGAGTACCACCAGAGAGGATGCAAGTGTGGAATCTTTAGTCATTTTTATGCACCTATACATTATGTGCAGTAGAATTTATTAGCCTGTAGTAATCTACTTCTTTTCTGTTTGGAATGGTTGACAAGGTGGACCTATTATTCTATTATGGGGGCAAGTGGGTACTGACACCTAATGTTATTTACATTAAAAAATTAACTCATGTTTGGACCAGATTTATTGTCATATATAGACATATGTGAAGAGTTCCATGAAAAGTTAGGTTTTAGTAAGGTCCAACAACTTCTACTTAAAGAACCTTCTGGGAGGTATTATTTGATTGAGGGGGATTCTGGCATAAGAACAATACAGACAGCACTGTCTATTAAGTCTGGTGTACTTGAATTGTTTGTTGTAGATGAGGGGGATGATGTTGTTCCAGCTATTGACATCAGCCATAATGATGAACCATACCTAGTCACAGTAGAAGTTGCTACTGAAGGTGAATCAAGTGAGGAAGAAGATGATGAAAATGAACCTAATCTAGTCACGGTGAATGCTGGAATAGATGTTGCAACTGAAGGTGAATCAAGTGAGGAAGAAAATGATGAAAATGAGCCTTATCCAAGTGACTACAATAGTGAAGAATTGGAATCCTTTAGGTTGGAAAAGAAAAGAGAAATTAATGATCAACTTGACAACTTTAAAGAGTTGGAAAAAGGTATGAGTTTTAAGAACCTTGATGAAGCTAAAAGGGTTGTAAGTTACTACTCAATTGCTAGGAAGGTTGCCCTTAGAGTTGACAAGAGTGACTCTGTTAGAGTTAGATATAAATGTATTGTTGGTTGTCCTTTTGTGTGTCTTATTTCTGAAGTTAAGAAAGGGCAAGGATTTGAAATTACGACTTTGCAAACAAAACATACATGTCCAGAAGCATTCAAGAATAGAAGAGCTACTCAACAAGCTCTATCACACTACTTTAAGAATAGGGTCCAAAATGATCCTAAGTGCAAAGTGACTGAAATGAGAAAGATTGTAGATGATAACTTTAAGCTTAATATTAGTTATTCAAAAATTGAAGAGGGTTAAAAGACTTGTATTTGGAGAAACTAGATGGTAGCTATGTTGATGATTTCAATAAATTGGAGGGTTATGCTCAAGAGTTAAGGGACAGTAATCCTGGTACTGATGTAATTATAAACATATCCAAAGAGGCTTTGTTGGAACATGGACAAAGAAAATTTTTGAGAATGTATATTTGTATTCAGGCTTTGAAAAGTGGTTGGAGAGCTAGTTTGAGACCATTTATAGAGTTAGATTGGTTCTGAAACGTTAGGTTCTATAATAAGAATCCAGTCATGTTCAAATGAAGCCATTGATGTTTCAAAATGTTCAATTCAGTGGTATCGTTTATCATTTGAATGCTGCAGAAGGGAACCTATTGTTGGTATTAACTCTGCTTTCCATTCTGCATATATCTTCTCAAGTCTTTCATTTGAAACAGCTAAAAATTTATCTTCTTGAGTAAAAAACACGATTGAACCATCACTCTTTTGTGAGTTTCACATCCCAACTATTTGTTGTTCCCTTTTCCTACCTGAACTATCACCATCTATGTAGAAAACACAGGGTGTTTAGGTAGGAAAAGTGAACAACAGATAGTTGGCTTAATCAGCTTCGAGGTGTATACAATATCCTCTAAAATGCCATAAAAACCTTCTAAAGTTTGAATGAACTGTGATTGAGTCGTATGAGGAATCTGATAACCGTACAGAGGTACATAATAATTGAATTTTAGCAATTATTTTTGCTCCACCAATTTTGAAATCTAGCTGGTTTGGGTTATCAGCAGCTTATAGTGAAAGTCACAAGTTTATAGTGAAATTCATATCTTTCACCTTTGAACAGAGGAAGCAACAATCACTGACTTACTGCCAAATTGATGAGAAATTAACAATCACTGCTTACTGCCAAATTGAAGTAGTAGACATAACAATCAAAACAAATGTAGCTTTGCCAGAAAATGCACACACCAATATATCATTAGTAGACATAACAATATTGAATAATTCTTCATTAGTAGACACAACAACAACCAACATCATCTTCACAAATAATCAAAATAAAATGCAGCTCACTAACTTAACACAAACAATAGCACCACACTAAATCCTCTTGGCAGCTGCAAAACCAACAATAATAGCCCAAGAAACTACAAGCAAACTTATCAATTTATGAACTTTCAACTCTAACTTCGAAACTTTTTCATCCAAGCTAGATACTTTCTTCATCTTTGAACTCTCAATTTTATCCATCAACTCCAAATTTGACATTTTCCCCTTCAAGGCAGAAACTTTCGTCAAATCAGAAATTTCATTTCCATTCATATCATTCAACTCAGACATTTCATCGGCAGTCATATCCTTCAAATAAGATTCTCCAATGCCACTCATATCCTCCACAATCTTCTTCAAATGATTTTTTTCTTTCTGAATTGAATCCAATTTAACTTTTTGATTATGAATCATGGTTGACACATGACGTGGAAGTTTGTCATCAATCCAATTCCAATAACCACAAGAATTTGACCCAACACAACCACATCTATAGAATCGACATCCACCATTTTCAAGAGTTGTAGCAGTATAATATCTTGCCAAAAATCCATACTTACATGTACGAGATTGAAGTTCTTCAGGGGAAGAAATCGAAGAAGAAGCTGACATTTTCTTCAGGAAGAAGAAGAAGAAGACAATGGAGTCGATGGAAGTTGTGAAAATTGGAGGAATAAGGTTTTAGGGTATTTTAATTAGATGATTTTTTTTTAAAATTGGGTCAAGTGGGGCGGGTTTAGTTAAAATGGGTGGGTTTAAAATTATTTTAAATAATTAAATTACAACCAATGGTTGAGTGTCACGTAATTAAAAATTATTATTTAATTATTTTTAATTTTGGTCCGTTAATGAAGGGGTAAATTTGGACCCAAAGGTGGATGTGAAGGGTATTTGGGGGCCAATAGGTAGATAGGGGGTAATTTTGTACCATTTTCAATACTTCGAGGGTATGTTAGGTCCTTTTCCGTTTAAATAATATAGAATACACCTAATATTTAATTACTCATCTCAATATATCAAAATTTAATTTATAATATCATAACAAAATTATAAATTTTTTAAATTGAAGCCATTGGTTACGAAAGTAGTGGCAGCCAACACCTCAACCATATATGCCTACACTTGTATATTCCAATTCTTAACATCACTAATCAAATGAAATGCCTCAATCATTTGGTAATCATTAGCAATAATTGCAGGTAGAATGTTGCAGCAATAACATATAACCACATTGTATAAACACTTCGCCAATATCCCTTTTCCTCTTTTCCCCATCTAATTAATATAGTAATTAAAATATGAAATCAACTCATACATGAATTAAACGTAATTAGATTTTTCCTAATGAAGGATGATTGTGATTCTTTCCTCTGCCTCTCTCGTAGGGCTTCTGTTTAGTCTTCTTGCCTCTTTTTATTTTCTTCACTTCTACAGATTATTATTTTCCTGATTATAATATATGATTAATTATAAAAAGTGATAAAGTTGCCCACTAATACTTTTGCTGTTATTTTCTTTAACCTCCAACTAAATAAATTATTAAAAACTACACCACTACTTTCATAATTGCAATTACGAGTAGTCTAAAATACTCATTCAGAATCTATCGAAAAGTATATTATGAAATAAAAGGCTCTAGTACTCAAAAATGACCAAAGGAGTCTTTACATTATATACAAATTTACCCATTGTTTGTCCTCGAACGATCGAAAGAAGGTGAGGGTAAGAAAGGATAGTTATCTCAACAATTCCTTAAAACATATTAGTACTCAATGTCTCATATCAAAGTATCAAACCAACCAACTGGAGATTGATAGGCAATGAAATGAGTTATTCAGATAAGTTTTGAGTATAAATTTTGGAATTATTGGTCTACTTTTCATGTTTGTAGGGTTGTTAATTCAAGTGTTGAACATGATTAATGAAAAAGACTAACAAGAATGATAAAGGATGAAAAAAAGGAACAAAAAGACATTTGCAAGTGATGCCTGTCCGCGCGCCCCGCATGAAACAGTGGTCAAACATTTCCTCTCCGCGCGCTGATCGCGCTCTCGGGGCTCTCGGCGGCGCGCCCGCGTGGTGGATATTTGAAGTGCTGCCTCTCCGCACGCCGATCGCGCACTTGGGTTTCCACAGGAGGGGAGGCATGATATAATTAAACGAAGGGTGTTTTTGGAATTCCGAAGGAAACCCTATGCTATATGATGTTGGAATTTCCCTAAGACCATGATCGGGAAAAGGAGCAGATTGAGCAACGACAAGCAAGAGGAGGGGAAAACGCGATACACTACTTGATCCAAAATGGAAGTTAGGATTCAAAGTTTGATGGCTATGTTTCCTTTTTCTCTTTTATTCTTAGTAAACTTATTCTCATTCATGGAGTAGATTCTTAGAGGGTATTTGACAAACATATTGTATTAATGAATTTGTTGGGATTTCGATTTTCATTCTTATGCTTGAACTTGTTATGGGAATTTGAATAAAAATTGCAACCATGTTCATTATTCTATTTAATAGAAAGAGGAATATCTTGGTGAATATTGTTGCATCGTTTTGTTGGATTTCATCAAAATATTTTCTCTAAATTAATCGAAGGAACTTGTTGATAATTATTGATTAAATCTCAAGGAAAAGTAGTTGAAGGACGTTACTTCCTTAAGAACAACCTTTGGCATGTTTTGCATATTAGAATCACTTGGGTATAATTGGTTTATTCTTTAACTTGAGATTTACTTGGAAAATAAACTAAGGCTTAAAGATAGTCTAATAAGCTATCGAATTCGAGAGAATCGATAGAACTTTAGTTGTGATAAATGAATGTAGTCAAATCCCAACTATCATTATGCACTTGTTAGTCTTGTACCCTATCTTTTAGTATTCATATAATCTTAATAATTACCAATTGATTTTAATTATCATGTAGTCTATAAAAGTGGTTCATAACCACAATCGACTATTTTCTTTTGATCACCTGAATAGTAGTTAGCAAGATTTGATTGAATTGTTATTTGTACCAATCCCTATGGAAACGATCGTTATACGATACTATCTTTGACTAACGAAGTACTAAACTTATAATGTGTTTGTGCTCATCAAATTTTGGCACTGCTGCCGGGGATTGGCAACAAGTAGTTCTCAATAGAGTTGTGTATTAATTCAGGTTCTTTTTTATCTTTATTTTATTTTATTTTATTTTATTTAGTTAACACATCAAGTTCCAGTATTGCAGGAAATAGATATTAACCAGAAGTTTTGTGTATAACACGATCTTCCTTAAAAGAAGTTATTGAATACAATCCAGAGTTGGAGAAAACTTTACTCTTGCTTAAGAAGAAACTTGTTGAAAGGGTTTCAGGGCATTCTAAGAGGCTTAATACAACGGATGATATAAATGCCGGTAATAGGGGTTTGAATAACCCACTCAATCTTGATAACTTAAATCGTGCACGTGTGATTGAAGATGATGTTGAACATCCTGGGGTTGTTAACCAAAGAATTCACCGCCTTCCTGCTGAAGTGAAAGACCAAATGGATCACAATAATGGAAGGTCGGGGAGATTGCTAGGAGACTATGCTAAGACAAATTACAATGGGATGCGGTCCAGTGTAAGATGTCCTCTTGTTGCAACAAATTATTTTGAGATCAAGCACAGTGGTCTCCAAGTAATACAAAATAATTGTGTTTTCAGAGGGAAGCGGAATGAGGATCCAATCAGTCATCTGATGGATTTTAAGTAAATCATAAATACTTTTCACTACAATGGAGCATCAGACAATGTTATATACTTAAGGGCATTCCCTTTCTATTTGAAGGATGATTCTAAGATCTGCTACGAAATTTACCTTCTGGATGAATCCATAACTGGGATGAAACGACGACAAAGTTTCTACATAAGTATTTCTCACCAGCAAAAATAGCTAGCATGAGGAAGGAGATCAATAATTTCAGTCAACTAGAATCAGAAACAATGTATAAAGCATGGGAAAAATTCATGAAATTCTTGAGGAAGTGTCCACATAATAGAATAGAGCCATAGTTGCAATTGACAGATTTATTGGAAGGATTATCACCTGCGTCATGGAGGATATTAAATAATGCAGTGGGAGGACCAGTCATGAAAAAGACACATGAAGAAGCAATTGAAATCCTAAATGAACTTGCCGAGGATGCTAACTAGTGGGTTGTGGAGAATTCTGAAAGGAAGAAGATTGTAGGGGTGCACCAAGTTGACACTTACACTACCTTGAAGGTGCAGATTGCATCAATTGCAATGAAACAATTGACTCTAGCCTAGGATCAAATGATCCAATCAATAACATGTGATTTTTGTGCATGAAGGCATTCTACTCATGAATGTCAACGAGGGTCATTTACAAAAGAAGAGGTTAATGTTTATGGAAACTTTAACAAAGGGAACTATCAAGAATCAAACAATTTTAAATTAGTGGGGCAAAGGCATATTGGATTCTCATGGAGCTAACCAAATGGTTGTTTGAATGTGTGGAAACAGAAAAAAGTGAGAGGACAAGGACAGACACTTCAGGGGAACCAGAATCACTACCGACAACAATATCAACCTCATGAGGGACAACATGGGAACCAATCAGTTCGGAAGAGATGTTTAAAAGTTTCATCACTAAGGTTGATGAACGGTTTGAAACTCAAGGTGCTTCTATTCAAAATTTAGAAAAGCAGGTTGGACATATTGCTAATCAGATATCTGAAAGACCACTTCAAAATCTTCCAACTGAGACGTTAAGGAACCCTAAGGAGTTGAAATTTGTGACTTTGCAAAGTGGAAAAGATTTAAATGATAATTGTAAAAGCAAAGCTTGTGAAGTTACAAAGAGACAAGATGAGAAACAAGGAAGTAAAAAAATAGTAGGGAAGTCAAACAAAATTCAAAAAGGAAAGGAGAAGAAAGAACTTGAAATTGATTCTAAATACATGCCTGCATTGCCTTTTCCTCAAAAGATGTAACAAGAGAAGCTTAACGAGTATTTTGGTAAGTTCTTAGAGATGCTGAAGCAACTTACATATGAATATTTCTTTCACTGAGGTAATCACTCAAATGCCTGCCTATTTAAATTTTTTTAGGAAGTTTTATCCAGCAAGAGAAAATTGGAGGAAACATGAGTAGTCAAGTTGAATGATCATTGTAGTGCCATCCTTCAAAATATCGGGTAGTTTCACTATTCCATGTGGGTTAGGGACTGCTAGATTTGAGAAATCCTTGTGTGACTCAGGAGCTTCTATAAACCTTTTGCCTTTGTCCATATTCCAAAAGTTGGAAGGAGATCCCGGAATCTTAAAATCTATCCGAATGTCCTTACAGTTGGCTGACCAATCCACCATTATTCCTGAAGGGATAGTTGAGGATGTTATAGTTAGGGTGGACAAGTATGTTTTTCAAGAGATTTAATTGTGGTGGACATAGTAGAAAATAAGGAGGTTCCATTAATTATTGGCCGACCATTCCTAGCTACTGGTACAACAATACTTGATGTAATGAAAGAAAATTGATGCTTAGTGTTGGAGTGGAAAATGTAGTATTCAATATGAAGAAAGTGGATGAGCTCACATTAAAGACAACCAAGGCGGATAAAAAGATATTAGCATGGGTGCATGCGCTTGGCCAAACCTGCACAAAGGAGCCAGACACGAATTCTGACACCGATTAAAGAGACATGGAAGTTTCCTTTACTTTTGCATTTTATTTTACGTCATGGGGACATTTCATAGATTAAGTGTGGGTTGAAGGGGTTGTAAATAATTTAAAAAAAAACCTTTTTTTCTTTCTAGGGTAGATTCTTTGTTGTACTTCTATGGTTTCTTGTCTGATTCTTTTACCATAGTCGTATTTATTTGAATCAGACATTATTTTAGGATAAGAGTCGTAGCATAATTGATGAACAAGTGCTAGATTTATAAATTGATTGATTCCTATCTAGAGGTTGTATTGCTTGCTGAATTGAAATTTGCTTACTAGTTTGCATGTGAAGTTAGCATTATCAATCCTTGAATATTGTGTGGTAAGAAGATCTTGATATTCTAATACCCCGAAAGTTCTATGAACCTTGGCTAGATCCTCACCTACCTAATAATGATTAAAATGATTTTTCCAGAACTATACTAACATAATAAAGTTTATCTATAAGTATTAGAGCTTTAGTGTCAAAGAAAGACATTGACTTCCGGAAACTAGCGAAATTGAACTAGTAGACGTCCCTAGGTTTGGCGAAGGTTTTGGAGGGTCATAAGAAGTCTAAAACCTGTAAAACGACTTTAAAATAGGTAAAACATAGTATATAGGGTCCAAACGTCAAGTCACGACTCCCCAAGTACCACCTGAAGGGTCCTTGAGGAGGACCATAACTCTGGTGAGCAGGCTGCCGAAGCAGCCTACGTGCAGCCAAGATCTAGAGGCTTCCACGCGTCGAGCAGTCCACACTTGGTAGGAAAAAATTACCTCACGACATGGGGACTTCACGAGTCTCTATGCCTCGACCCGGATTTCAGAAAAAATAATTGGAATTGCCCCCGCGATGCGCAGCCACTTCCCAGATTCGTTCACGTTATTTTTAAGTCAATTTGACTTCACAAAAGGACTCAATTAAGTGAGGAATTTTTTGGGTATTTAGGTAAGGTATTTATATTTATTTGGAGTCATTTTATATCATTTTTACCCATTCAAATCAATTCCCCAAACCCCTCTCACTTTTCTCTAAAAAGTCACTCTCTACTCAACCTCCAATGACAAGCAAATTGGAGATTGGAGAAGAAGACCAATTTCTCAAGTTTTCACTTCAATTTCATGGCTTTATAAACATTAAGGTATGATTTCTTTCACTCTTGGTATTACTTTCCCCAAGATGTCCTCTCAAAGAGATTTTCAAACTTTCCCAGGCTACGTTTTTCTCTACACATGGGTCTTCTTTGAAAAACGAAATTAGGAATCAATTGTGGTGAATTGTGGTCAATTAATGTTGTTTAAGTATATATTCATGGTTAATTCTTTGTATTCACTCAAGATTCCCATAGACCCATGTCCTCCCCCAATTTCATGAAAACCTTTAATTATTATGGTGAATTATGAAGAGGATGAATATGTTGGTTGACTACTTTGATGTTTATTATGTAATTGCTTCTTGAATTTACCTTAATTATGCATTGGATATGTATTATTCGGTAATTTAAGTATGGAGGCAATGAAAGGGCAAGGAGGTATGAATACTGGTTCTTCTTGAATTCAATTATGAAGTTTGAGTTACTTAGGTTATAATGTTTCTATGTCTAATGTGTGGTTGTGATGTTGATAGAAAGTATTCCTCATCCTTAATCCTAGACTATTGAATTTGTTATGAAATATGCAAGTATATTATGGTATGATTATTATATGATTGAAAGTAGTTTCACATGATTATAATAAAGTGTTGAGTGAAAGGTTTACTCACTTGTATGTGGTTTTAAAGTGAAAAGATAGTTCTCACTTATTAATACCTATGAGTTATTATGATAAAATGTTCAGAGAGGGGTCTAGAAGAGACTAATGTAATCTTGTATAAAGAGCATGATGATTACTAAAGGTGATAAATGCTTAGCACCGAAAGGGAATGTAAATGAGATGGAGGTCTCATGTTTCACAAGTCCGGCCTCCCACATGGGTTTCTTCACGTTTAGCAAGTCTGGATTCCCCCGATATGTGTTATCTCATGAGATGGAAACCTCCACGTTAGTAAGTCAAGGTTTTTAGTAACAATCTCCTTGACCCTTAACTATGTGCCCACATAGGACTGTAGCTTAGTGGATGCACCTAGATAGTTATGTAAGATTGGTTACACCTTAGGCAAGTGTTAACACTCTCTTTTTGGTGTGGGAAGAGAACACCGGATTTCATGTAGCTCGCATGGTCTCATGTCGGTTATTGCACTATCTACCGTAATTTAATATGGAAAATTAATAAGTCAAGTATGTGGATTATCATTACGGGTTGTCTTAAAGCTTACTACATAGGGTGAGGGAGAGTATGGGACTTTTCTTACTCATTGCACATGTGGGATCCTAAGGGATGGTCTTAGTAGTGTTCTTGTATGAGTAAGTTGATTTCATGGTATGTATATCAAGTATATATGAACTTACGAAATCAAGCATGTTTTATGACAAGTTATGAGATTATGTTGTAAGTATGTAACAAGTGACTTAATGTGATGCTTATCTTTGGATAGAGTTATGGGGTTCTATTCTTGGCATAGCACAAGTATTGCTTTGGGTTGCTTATGTGTTGGCTTAATATAATGTTTGGTTGACTTATAATGTTCTATATTTGTGCATGATGGGTCATTAAACATAAAGCATGGTTTGACTAAATTGTGTCTTTTTTAATCCATTGATGATTTTATACATATGAATCATGCTTATTACATGTGTTTTGTATTAACCCATATTTCTTCCTTTTTCCCCAACATTGCAGGTTTCGGTCGTTTAAGAGCTTCTAGGCCATTTTGCAAGGATACTTGGACTTCTTCCTCCAAGTAGTGGTGAGTCCTCCAAGTCCGAGGATAGTGCCTTATAATCTACCCAGTAGTATTGATATATTCTAAAAGACATTCGTTGCTTCCTTACTCTTAAAGACATTTGTTGTACGCCTCAATGGCAATATTTACTTGTGTAAGGGCTATGCCCGAATATTGTACTTTGTTTAGATGGTTTAATGTGAGACAAAAGATGTCGTATGTATTGATCATATTGACTAAACGAGAAGCCTATGTAAGCTTCCTATGCGAGGAGTCTAAGTAAACTCCATATTTATATGTCTAAAGTAAGCGAGAGGTTTATGTATACCTAAATATGTATAAAGTTTTGAATTCTTCCGTATTTTGACCTATGAAATGCAATGATGAATGCTAAGAGACTAGTCTTAATCCTCTTCGAGGACGACGACATCGGTTGCATCTAGGGGGTGTTCCCGGTCGTGAAAGATACGTACTCATGTTTGAAAGAATCTAAGAAGTTGGCATGGTAGTTTTTTTAGGCAAAAGTCTAGGAACATTTGAGGAATAATATGATTGTAGGCTTTCTTTGATTAACTCATTGTTACACCCTCAAATGAAATAGGACAAGCTAGAGCTTCCATGTGTTTTATTTGAGTTAATAACTTGTTAAAATAATGAAATTCAGCCTTTGAAGTCAGTTTTAAAGAGTGTGTGAACAATGAATTGTGGAGATAGCTCCTAATTGTTTTTGTTGCTTAGAGTTTATAATGATGAGAAGTGTGTGTTCCATGTATATTTGTTGCATTGACTATGAAGTGGTATTTATGATTATACTAGAGAGGCATGGCCCGTGCTGAGCACGGGCCCAACATTGCAAGTTCGACTCCATAAATTTTAAATTTAGCTGTATAAACTACAGAAACAATTTACTCAAGTGATGTCGATGTATCAGTGAAAGAGATGATCAAGTAAAGAGCAGACATGGTAAAAGACTCTAAGAGGACTACAAATCCTTTTTTCCCCAGTTCAAATCCGGGTGTCGCCTGATCAACAAAAAGTAATTGGAAACATTCCGCATTTACAGCATATCATTTCATGAAGAACATCAACTCTTCAACTCTTTGTACATATCTGTTTTTCCACAGACCAAAAGTTGTCAACACAAGTTTCTGTTAAAGTTTATCAAGGTCAATTTTATCTTAAGGAATGTAAAATTATACCTGAAGAAATGATAATAAGAGAATCTATAAACAATCCTTTTCCATGACCTGATCTGTTCTGTTTCTAAAATTCGATTGTGTTTTTCGGTTACTTATCTCAGTCAACAATATAATGGTTAAAGCGAGCAAGGATCGAGAAGTACTAATTACTAACCATTCCAAATGTTTATGCATCAAATTCATAAAACTTGAACTCAGCAGACAAAATTAGAAAGTTACCTACTAAATAGGTTAAATATTTGAGAGCTTGTTATAACAGATGAAACTGATAATCTTAGTTTTGGTCAAATAAAAGTATGTCCATTGTGATTTATTCTAAAAAAAATCAAAATGTACACATGTAATGTATTAGTAACTCACTTCAAAGCCTACATTTTCACCACTCAATAGAAAATTAGAGATATAGTGAATCAGGCCAGGAGTAGCACCAATATATCAAAAGTTATTCATAGCCAAAAGCAAATAAACCTGTAGAGATCAAAGAATTTCATAAAAATATAGTGAACTGGGCCAGGAATAGCAACAATGTATAAACAGAACACATTATGAGAAGTTTTAGAGTTTATTTCTTGCTTCTCAATATGAGATACCAACATATTGCTAGAGTAAGCAGTTAGTAAATTACACCTCAAACACACGATTTTAACTAAAATTTAATTAAAATGTCATACTTAGCCTCAATTTTTCAATAGCACTGAATCATGGTATGATAGTTCAAATAAGTTCATTCTAACACTAAGTAAACAAATGTGACAACATTCAATATCTTAATTCAACTAAATGAGTGTTCATTTTCGATTCAAGACATATGTCTTTTGTATATGAAGCATAATGTAGAGAATAGCATGACAAAAGAAATACCGAGGATTCACGTCCATGCTAAGCGATGAGCTTGATAGTAGATAGTTGTAGAAAAAGAGTTAAACAAACTTGTTGGCAATCTTTCTTTCACTGAAAAATTTCATCAAAGACATTGTCGCTTCAATTCTCTTTACTTGTTGTTACTACTATTTTTATCCGATAGAAACTCTTGAGGCTAGAATCCACAATGAAAACATGAATAAAGAGGACATTTGAGCATTAAAAAATAAACACTAACCGCAAGAGAAGTGATGTATAAATTTCATAGCCTAAGATTATAATCCTTTTTTTTACAATCAAAAGATTAGACTCTGCACATTTACAACATAAACAAATCTCAAATATCAATCCAGCGCTATGAACTGAAAAAACGACATTATCAATCAAGTTCTTTCTGAACATCCATAAATTTGGACTTACAAATCTACTCCAAAGGCGGGTAAAGTCGAAGATTTCACATTCAGTACGGATGCTTCCTAGTTCAACTCTGACACCCTATACATGTACCCAGGAAAGGGTTTAGAGTCGATCCCCGATTTAAGTGTCTAGTTGAAGAAATGTTCACCAAATACGGCTCAATTCTCAACTTGCTTTTATCAAACATGCCTGGAATGAAATATCATATGGTTACAGATTTAGATTTTCCACCAATGAGTGATAAAATAGATATGTAGTGTTTTATGATCTGAATGTGGAATCTTAAGATAAGCGTTAAGAGTTCATTGGTTACTACTATCTATTTAAGTACAAATAAAATGAGTTGTAGAAAATTGTATTGAAAAATGATAAACTTACTACTATCCAAGCTAACGTACAACCTGAACAATTTAATACAAAGTAGACAAAAAGTTGACATGTCGATCATCATAAAAATATGTACTATAGTGAAAAAGTACAAAAGCAAATATGGGATAATATATCACCAGTTGACCTATATGTGTGGCTGAATTATTTTTCTAGCTTTCATCCATTTCAATAAAGCTTGTCATTTTTTTAATATGGTACTTTCAGAAATCAAGCTATTCAAATAAGAGTTTTTGTGACTTATACTGTATAAACTATACTTCAATTTTAAAACGTCAATATTGAAATGTAATCTAAAATGTCATGCAAAGGGTCACAACATCAAGAAGAAGATTGTTCGATTTGTCTGAACATCCATAAACAACCTGATAATAGATCATCAATCTGACTATATATAATGATATTACTTGCTATACCTTTCATCTTGGCAAGGGAATGCATTCATATCTTTCATTCTTGGTAAAAGAGGGAGAAGTAAAAAATTTCAGTCGTATTTGCTTTTCTTCTGCTCATGAGTGCTTAAGCGGCTCTTCCGAAGAATTTTTATTTCGACAACAGGGTTTATCACAACAACAATGTCACCTCTTGGCTAACCAAATACTTTTCTTCTTACTACTGCATTTGTGGGGACACTTTTTTCTGCTTGCTATGTTGCTTGGACTCTTCATGTCGGATACTTCAAAAGTAGTGCATTTGAAAAATTAGGTACGAATGCAATAACAATTTAGGAGAGTCCAGCCAAATGCCCCACTATAACTCTATTGAAAACACTTAAAGTGGTTTATGCAAATTAAGAAAACTTTTAACGGACCGGTCGACTTTCTATCCTAAATACTAAAGTTTTCTATAATACATTGTGCTACAGAACGTTTACCTTGTTCTTCTCTGCTCTGCTTGTGCATTTGACACCAAATAAGCCAAAAGGAACTCATAAAAAATAAGATTATTGTTACTGTAATACGGTGGAGAAAAACTATTTGCTTTCATTACCGGTTGAAGCATCCCAAAGGGTTCTAGTGATCCAGAGAACATGTTTTTTCCTATCCACCTTGTGCTTGCATCTTTCCATATGCTAGAAAAACTAAGAAAACATTAAAATTAGTTGTCAAATGAATCAATATTAGCAGATTGATATGAAAGGGAAGCAATTCAAAGGAGGAAAGAAAACACATGTGCTACTCTACATTCACATGATCTTTTCTCATTTTTAAAAAAAATGGAACTACTCTTAAGATGAAAATATATGTTTGTTCTTTCCCCAAAATCTCGTTCGAGTTGTCATTGCTCCACATATAGGCTACTTTGTTATTTTCCTAATCCATTCACAATACAACTCTCAAGTCAAATTCAAATTCAAAATAAAAATTTAACTTTCAAAATAGGGAGCTCAAACTTACACAAATAGAAATAAAATTGACAAATTCTAAAAGAACAAAAACGCCCAAAAAAGCTCCAGATGTACTACAGTACTAGATCACACGATCAAGTACATATACATTTTCGAAACATAAATCATTATATAACACAAAATTAGGAACATGAAAATGTAAAATTCTACCATAAACTACTGAAAAGCAAAAAATACACGATAGAATAAAAACATGAACTTGCAAAGATTTAAAGAGAAAAGTGAGAAAAATAAAAAATGGGGAAATCAATTTTCGAACAACCATGAGTAAATCAAACAAAATTAGTAACATGCAAGAATAAAATCCTACAACAATGCATTAAAAATCATAATATCAAATAAATACCAAAAAGAACTGGAAACAAATTAGAAATTGAAGGATAAAAATAGATATTTTACAATCATCACATATAATACATGGGGCAAAAAGAACTCACCCATTTCATGATGAAAAGAGAAAGGGATAGAGATGATTATACTTCGCAAAGAGAGAGACAATTTACTTTTATCAAAAGCAGAGGTGATTTCAATTCCTTACATGTGGATATAGAGCAACTATTGCCAATAAATATGGGCCAGACAGAGCAAAAGTAGTACAATTTAATTTGCTTTTGGTACAATTTTCTTATGCAGTGTTAGTCCTCTCCAACTGTCCCTTCTAAATAAGGGTAGATGTGTTGTGAGCTGCTAGTTGAATCATTTAGTTCTTAAAAGTGTTTTAATGTCATTTGAGGACGAATTTTTTCCAAGTGGGGAGTATGTTACACCCTCAAAATGAAATAGGACAAGCTAGAGCTTCACATGTGTTTCTTGAGTTAATAACTTGTTGAAATAATGAAATTCAGCCCTTGAAGTCAGTTTTGAAGAGTTTCCAAATCAAACGTCAAAGGACGACACTACAAGAATGTGGAGATACAACGATATTTTCTAAATATCATATTATGATGTTTAAATGTCACATATTTATTTACCAACATTTATTTTACATTTAGATCAAATGTCGTAAATTTTAGTGTTGAGAATTTTTTTTGACGTTTATGTAATTATCGGAAAGAATTTGTGACATTTATTTTATGACATTTAGGTAAGTGTTGAAAAGAATTTGCGTCATTCACTTTGCAACATATGTGTAAATGTTGGTAAGATTATTACGACATTTATGTGAATGTCGAAAAGAAATATAAGACATTTATTTTTGACAGTTAGGCGAATGTCAGTATGAGATATGTGACATTTACTTTCGATATTTAGGTTAATGTAACTATGAGATATATGAAATTTATTTTCGACATTTAGGTAAATGTCGGTATGAGATATATATGACATTTACTTTTGACATTTACATAAATGTCGATATGAAATATATGAAATTTATTTTTTGACATTTAAGTAAATGTTGATATGAGATATATGACATTTATTTTTTCAACATTTCTGACATTCAGATTATATGTTGGTAAAAAGAAAATTCAAGAAACTTACTTGTGACATTTATGAAATGTCACATTGAAATTTCTGACACTTTAGTTAATATCAAAAAATGCTAGAAATGTCATAAAAATTAGGGACATTATTTCATATTTTGCTAGATTTCATATTAATATTCTAATGCTGCTACCAACTTTTTTTAGACATACCAGAAAATTATATATAGTTTTTTTTCAAGACACAAATACATACACAATCTGTGCATTCAAAACTATCTCCTCCATGACAAGCAAGAAATATTTTGTAAAGCAAATATTTTCTAATATTATAATAAAAGAACAACATAGCAATATAATAAATTTTTTCTAAAAGTAAACAATGTCAAAACAAATTTTCTTTTCTATCTCAACCATATTTTAGATCTCAACATAAAATCAACTAATTGACTCCTGATTCAAATGGAACTAAAATCTCGAATAAATTTGCAATAGATCTTTTTGAAATCATCAATCCAAAAGTCGAGCATGTTGAAGCTGGTACTTGACCACAATTTCCTTACAAATTCTGCACAAGAAATTCATATAAGAAAATTTATAACTATATAATAATAGATATTAGATACCCATTAACTAGAACAAATTGGGATATCAAAAATGACTAATTGAATTTATCTAAAAACAAACATATTAAGGAATTGATGCAAAAGCAATAATTATATACATGAAATTTTCCTCCTTTTGAAAGAAATGAAAGATCGTGTAGTTTTTTCTAACATACCCACTGCTTTTTATTTGTGCCAACTATGGTAGATCCAGTCCTCTTGATCATGTTAGCCTGATAAAAATCATTAAATTGATTATTTTGATACTTTAAAAATATAAAACTTAACATTTAATCGAATATATAAGTGTGCCAATTTTTTCAGAAGGAAAATAAAAAAGAAAGATAGATGATTGCTTCAACAAAAACTTAACAATTTAACTACACATGAACAGAAGTTTATTTTATAAATATAAATTATATATCACTTAATTATATAAATTTAATTTTATCGATCAACAAAAGTTTATCAATATCAAATTTAATATATAAATCTCCTTGAATTGATCATCGGTATTTCTTTAATTGATAATGCATTTCATATATGAACCACTAATATATTAGACTTGATTTGTTAAACTACTCGAGGAGTATATATTCAAAGTATTTATACTCGAATGAGTTGTCCTTTATATGTCATTGCCTACGATATGATCACTACACTTGACATCTATTCAAGATCGAACGTAATAATCTTGATAGAATTTTCTTTGCATAGTAATTTACGATGTTCTATTGTCTATTTCATAAAACGAAATAAGATATTGAAGTTTATACGTACAAATACTTAAACGATTAATTGTAAATATAAAATTTAATTAATTGTTACATCATGATATTTCTACGAGTATTATCTCGCATTTCATATTCGAAAATATTATATATTAACTCTTAACCTCTATATCATTACATGAGATATTCAGTTCATAATTTGACGATGAACTGATAGAATTTTTACATTACTCTGGAAATATAAGTATAATTATCTCCTAATTTTTTTTATTAATGTAGTTTCATACACTAAATATGGATTATTGATGTTTTCTTGTTTATTCAACGAATTATAACTTTTTATTTATAAATGTATACAAAATTTTCACTTTTTGAAACAATTAATTTTAAGTGTAAAATAAAATTTTAGTAGTATGCACAATAGCAATATTTAAAACAAACCGACCTCCATAGGTCACTTTTATTAAAAGTAATTAGATTAAATAAAAATCACTGACCTCATGTGGTCGGCATCTCATTAAATTTAAGATAAATAAAAAGTAATCATGTTAATTAAATAACACTAACATCGGAAAGTCGGTATTTTACATTAATTAATTTTTAACTTATATAAAACTGTCATTCGGAGGACGATTATTTTAAAGTTAATTGAAAATATTCATTTATTAATTTTTTGGAAGTCTTTATATACAAATTTTAGTGAAAATTATTTTAATTACATACTATTAATTTTACCAACTTTCGAAAGTTGATATTATTTTTTTATTTGACACAACATCGTCCTCTAAAAGAAAATTTAAATAAAATTAATTTGAAATATTTCTCAATTTATTTTTATATTTAATTAAAAAACATAAATACTTTTATTTATTTATTCTTTATTTAATACCGACATCAAGAGGTCATTTTTTTTATTGTAACTCATTTTTTCGGAAAAAATTCCGACCTCCTAAGGTCGATATTTGGTTTTTAAGCTTTATTTGACATAAAAATTGACTCCTTGTAGTCAGTTTTCTTAAGTTTTTATTTTTATTTTTTATTCTTCTTAACAACACCAACCTCCAGAGTCTTCTCCAAGCTGTGTACATGATGCATCTAAATTGGTGGATTAAAGAAGTCTATTAGGTAAAGTGATCTAGCCGACTTAACAAATAAGACGTCTTGCATTATATTTCAGATTTACTTGGTTCTTGTTGTTTCAATATATAAACGACAAAGCTTTTAAAAACTAAAATGAAAATGATAATTTCATACCATAACTAGGTATCGTTTTAGTTTCCTTAATTCCTCGAAACAATCTGTAGATCCCTTGTCAAAATGTATGTGCGGATTATAATTGTTCTGTTGAGTTTGTACGTTTTACGTTTCTCGTTCATGAGTGGGAAATTTCAAATGGTACTCCTTACTTATTTATTTACTACTTATTACTTATTTATGTATCTTTAATTAATACGAGTATTATGTGATATTCTATATTAATTACATATCAATATTAAACTTTGAACGTAACATAACTACTAATAAAATATTTTTAAATAGTTTGTTTTACAAAATATTTTTTATATAATATATATTATTATATATTAAAGCTTTTGAATTTAAAAGCTCTTTCAATCTTTAACATCACACTAAGTGAGATAACCTGATTGAAGCTATAATTATTATTATTTTCTCAACTGTGTGATATTAGATGATGTATACAAATTTTAATTTCTAAGGTGATAAATCTCTTGTTTTCTCAAAGTTATAGAAAAAACAGTCTCCTATTTGTAAAAAAAATATCAATAAAAAATAGGTGTATGCCTTTAATATTAGAATATTTAAAAGAAAGAAAATATTAATAAATATGCATATTTGACCAATTCATTTATAAAAATTGAAAAACACTAAATACCTATTTCTTGTAAAAGCGAAATAAAATTATAATCACACATCATTAATTCTTGTAAACATCATTTGAAGCAGGGACGGAGCTACAATATAATGGTATCAGGGTGTCCAACCGGGCACCCTCCGCTGAAAAATTATATAGTATATATATAAGTAAAATGATACCCTAAATGGTTAAATATTATATTTTAGACCCCTTCAGAATATTGATTAGACTTTCAATTTTTTAAAAAAGTATAAAATTTTAAATAAAACTATTTTTTTTAATTTAAAGTTAATAATCAACTTTTATTGACATAATCAATATACTGAATTTGAATTGATTGAAACTCCTTTCAAGTTCATAAAGTAAAATTCATGTAATTGAAAATACAACTTACATGTAAATTAAAATAAAATTATAACTTTACACCGATAATATTATGGGAGCATGATTGGATTTTTCTCACTAAATCGTTCGATTGAAGTTCGATCCGTTTATCAAAAGATGAATATTATGAAGAAGATAAAAAAGCTTTCATTCCACAAAAAAAAAAAAATCTTAATAAAACAATTAAATCTCATATAAGTAGTATATCAGAAAGTAAAATTTTGATGATCGGGGTAAAAAAATAAATTTTGGAACTGAAAATATTTTTTTAAAAACTAGTATAATTTTTTTTGGAGGGGGGG
>NC_028637.1:32749430-32751802 GCF_001406875.1 Solanum pennellii | reverse complement strand
GGGGGGGGGGGAGGGGGGTAGAGGGATGATCGAGGTTGGGAGGAGGGTGGAGTGAAAATGTAAAATTTTGAGATTGAAAATATTTTTTAGAAATTGATCTTTTTCAAAAAAAATAATGTAATTTTGAAGTTTGATTAGAGTTTTGGAAAATGTTTTCTTAACTTTTGAAGGGGAGTTATTTGGAATACATTTTCCAAAACTTTTGTCTCAAGCAAACATTGGAAAATTGAAATTTTTTTTCCAGAAAATATTTTCCTTCATAGCAAACACACTCCTAGTGTATTCCTACATTGTCACTTGGCTAAAGGAAAATGCATTTTCCTATTATTTGAATTATACACAAATGAATTTATTTTTTTGGATAAAAATTAAACTAAGTAAATAAATGTGATTAATTTTAGTTATATATATCCTCTTTTTGTGAGTTCACATTTATCCATTTAAAATTTTAAAATACATATTATTATTATTATTATTACTATTATTATCATCATTATTACAATTATTATTATTATTATTATAATAATAATAATAATTATTATTATTATCATTATTATTATTATTATTATGTTGTTGTTGTTGTTGTTGTTGCTGTCGTCGGTGTCGGTGGCGGCGGCGCTTCATCGTCGTCGGAGTCGTCGTTGTCGTTGTTGTTGTTGTTGTTGTTGTGGTTGTGATTGTGGTTGTCGTTGTAGTTGTTGTTGTGGTTGTGGATGTCGTTGTGGTTGTGTTGTTGTTGTTGTCGTTGTTATTGGTTGTCGTCGTTGTCGTCTTCGGTTGTCGTCGTCGTCGATTGTTGTTGTTGTTGTTGTCGTGATCGTCGTCGTCCGTTGTCGTTGTTGTTATTGTTGTTGTTGTGGTTGTTGTGATTGTGGTTGTCGTTGTGGTTGTTGTGGTGGTTGTTGTGGTTGTGGTTGTCGTTGTGGTGTTGTGGTTGATGTTGATGTTGTTGTTGTTGTCGTTGTTGTCATCGTCGTCGTCGATTGTTGTTGTTGTTGTTGTTGTTGCTGTTGTTGCTGTTGCTGTTGCTATTGTTTATGTTGTTGTTGTTGTTGTTGTTTGCATTCAAAAGAAGTCATCTGACAATTTTTAAACCATCTTCTCTAATTATTTGGCTTAATCTGTTATTTTTTAGATCTATATGTACCTAAATTGGAGAACTTTTTTCAAAAAATAAATAAATTGAATTAGTTATAATTTTTTCATGGTAACTTTTTTATTTTTAATGTTAAGGATATAAATATCTAAAAAGTTTAAAATTTAACTTTAATTATTTAATAAATTACTAAGAGTAATAAATCCTATTTTGCTAATGATTAGTGAAAAAGTAACAAAAAAATTTCTTTTTTTTTAATTCGAATGTTAAAGTAACTTTTTTTTGTATGCTAAATTAACTACAATGATAATACTATCAAAAAATTAAAATAGTTTAAAGCACTAGAGCAGGAATTATTTATGTTTCGCATCCTCCTTTCTCTTATTAAAGGAAGAAGTAGAAGTATTTAAATATTTAATGTGTAACTTATTATTTTTTTATTCAGTAATTTAATTTATTAATTAATAATCAATTCAAATTAATTAATTCAATTGTAAATTAAATACATTCACACTCCTCTGAAGTAGGATAATTAACGATAAACTAACACTAACTGTATTTTTCCATGAACATTTTAAAATCTTCACTTCACTACAAAATACATATTTTTCATTACATAGTTTATTACTCACTTAAAAAATAAGATAACTTTAATAATAAATTTCTTTACTCTAATAAAATGGAAGTTTTATTTTTAAGCTACATAAGATAAAAATTTTATTTTCAAAACTAAACAAGATGAAGGTTTTTTTTAAGTATAAATAAGATGAAAATCTTACTTTGAAGCTAAATAAGATGAACAATTTTTTTAAAGTTAAATAAGATGAAAGTTTATTTTTAACTTAAATAAGATGAAAACTTTAATTTTTAAAACATACGACATAATCATGAAAATGTACCGACAAAAATATTTATGCTAAATAAAATGGAAATTTTATTTTTAAGAATGAAGAACTAACATATTTGATTGACATAAGATCAGAAAGAAAGAGACCTAGAGTGTGTTTGGTATGAAGGAAAACATTTTCTGGAAAATGTTTTCCAATTTTCTCATGTATGGTTGGGACAAAAGTTTTGAAAAATGTTTTCCAATTCAACTCATTTTCCTCAAAATTAAAGAAAATGACTTCCCTTCAAAAATTAAGGAAAACATTTTCCATAGCTCTCCTCCAATTTCAAATTACATTTTTTTTTTGGAAAAACATCAATTTAAAAAAATATTTTCAATTTCAAATTTTTATTTTTTCACATGATCCTTGACCTTCCCCCCACCGGC
>NC_028637.1:32643512-32748111 GCF_001406875.1 Solanum pennellii | reverse complement strand
CCCACCCACCCCCACCACTCCAAAATAATAATAATTTTGATTTTAAAAAATATTTTCAATGTCATAAATTATTTTTTACTTAAGTAAAAATAAAAGATGTCTCTCAATAACAAATTTCATTAATAAATCAAACACAAAATCATTTCCGGAAAATATTTTCTACTCACCAACCAAACATGAGAAAATAAGTCCAAAATCTACTTGTTTTCCAGGAAAACATTTTCTAGGAAAATATTTTCCATGGAAAACATTTTCCTCCATACCAAACACACCCCTAATCCTTCAAATTTTTTTAATATATTAATTTCTATCAGAGAACACACTATCACAACAACTTGGAGTGGAAAACTGATTACATTAATGCGATGAGTACCATGAAAGCACCCAAAAATGATTGTTTATCCAATGTAGAGAGGTTTACTCTTAGATTTCTTTAAAAAAAAGAAATTCTTATGTATGTCTTGTCTTTATTGATTATTTAGAAATTTTAATTGTTGTGTAGTAACAATAATATTGTTATACTATTTTTTTCTTTGGTCATGTGGACGTGATTGTATTTTTTTTGAATTTTATGATATAGAAAACGTTGTATCAATACAGATTATTTTTACACTATTAATAGATTAATATTTTTTGAATTAAAAATTATTTACCTAATCTTTCAAAATTCGAAAAAAGAAGTGTCATAATTTTATTAAAATTGATCGATTGGAGAAAAAATTTCACAAAAATATTATATTCCCTACAACAATTTTAACTCTACTTCTGATATCTAATTGGGCAAAAGAATAATTCATTAAAAATTAAATTTTTCTTTCCCCCAAATCAGAAAGAAAATCTGTAAAAGTGAAAAGTTGTGGTGGACTTTTCTCTTAAGAACTAATCGAAGCATGCAGTACTTTTCTCTGAAGAACTGATAGGAGAGTTGAAGTTAAAGTCTGAAGAACTGACGGAAGAGCTGAAGCTATGTCTCTCCGTCACAGATGAGCTGAAGCTATATCTATCAGATTTCTCGTTGAAGAACATGATTTCTCGTTGAAGAGCTTCTCGATGAAGAACACGATTTTTTTCATAGTCCTCGCCGAAGAACACGATTTTGTTGGTACAGGTTTTATCAGGTAAGAAATTCTATTTTTAGAAGTCTAAATTTTAGCTTTAGGGTTTTGATAGTCTTGTGTTTTTATACGACTTTTAGGAGTCTAGCTTGTATTTAGCTTCATGAGTTTATTTTTGGGTGTGTACCTTGTATATTAACTTCATCAGTTGGTTCTTTGCCCTTTATGTTCTACATGTGAAAGTTAAATGATATTGTTCCAACTTGCCTGCTTTCGATTTGATATAAACTTTAGCCTTAAAATCTTATTCAACTTGCCTGCTTTAGATGGTGTTACCAGTTTGTCTTCCTAATTTTAGAACTTCGAAATTAAACTGAATAGCTATAGGGTCTTGTTAGTCGAATCATATCAATTTCACTTTACAAAGTCATTTGTTTTTTGAAAACGAAGCAGAATGGTCGTGCAAGCCATCGCCTTGTTTTAGAACCTTGCGTCTACAGGTTATAGAGTAAATTTCACTTTGGCTTGGAATAATAGTATGTTGAGTAGATAGGTCTACATAATGTTAAGGTAATTGATATCTGATGATATTTGTGTATGTATCATTCTATGGCTTATGTATCTGATAGTTAAGTTAAACCATCCATATATCGTGGAGTACAAGGATGCTTGGGTCGATAAGGTATTATGTTATTCAGTAACTAGAACAAGATTTGGAACTGAAATGATTATCCTTTACATGAGAAAAATTCTATATCGAGTTGCCTCAAAGCCGGATTGACTTTGTTTTCTTTCGGAAAACTGCATATGCTAGCCTTTATAGCAATTTAATACTTATTGACAATTTAATTACTATTTTGTTGTCATTTCATCCTATAATTTTATTCATGTATGGCAGAGGACTTTTTTTATGTAGATATAAGGGAGTATAAAGATCATATTCTTCAGTCATAAACAAAACAATTTGTTGGTCTTAGTTGTTTTGTTTACATTTCTTTTAAACTAGGGTACATTTTAAATTGAAAGTAGAGGATAGGAAAATATAAACTACTTCGTAGATGAGTCATTATGTGAAAATTAATAAAAAACCTGCATACATTTAATTGCAACAACAATTATTTGGAGATAGATTCACTGCAACCCCAAATTCCGCTCACGAAAAAGTGATTTCTACTTACTAAAAATAAAAACTCTTAATTGATGAAGGGTGAAGATCCCTGGTACCCAGAATAACAGTTGTAAAGAAAAATAGATAAGGTAATAGGTTTTTTATTGAGTTAAAAAAAACATAGATTTTGATTGCACATTCATTTTTCTTTTTTTGGAAACATATGAGACTTTGACCTATAAGTACAGGTAAAAGTTTGTGCAAATTTACATAGAGAATGAACGTGGTGGAAATTCACCTAAAGAATAAGCATAAAATTACCCACGCTTCGCACAGGAATTTAATAATACTTAAAATCTATCGGTCACTAAAACTAAAACACTATATTATCTTACATAAAAGATTAATAATGTAAAGAAAAATGAAATTTATTATGTTTTATCATTTAACCTTAATAACATAAACATAAATTAATGAACGGTAAAATGTGTACCAAGATTTATAACATAATAATTTAAACCTATCAGTCATTAAAACTAAAATACTATATTATCTTATATACAAGATTACGCAATGACAAACATTAATAATGTAAAGGAAAATGAAACTTATTACGTCTTATTTTTTTTTTGAGATAAGGGTAACATATCTTATCATTTATCCTTAATATATAAGTATAAATTAATGACTTTGAAAAACCATACCAAGATTTGTAACCTAGGAAATGGTGTCAATGAGTCACTCAACACGAACCAAGTAGACAAATATTTAGTTGATAAAGGTAATTTATCTTATCATTTATCCTTAATAACATATGTAGAAACAGTGGCGGAGCTAGAATTTGGTCTNGACACCCCTTCACTGCATGTGGCTCCGCCACTGTGTAGAAATTAATGACTGTAAAATAAATATCAAGATCTGTAACATAAGCAATGACGTCAATAAGCCACTCAACAGGAACCAAGTACACAAACATTTATTTGTGAAGATTGAAGAAGAAGAAGAAAAGAAGAAGAAATGTTTAGGATTTTCGTTGTTTTAAAATGAGAGGAAATCCCTCTATTTATAGGCTACAAAGGGTATCCTGCACAAATGTTTATTGTGCCTTATCGGAAAGGTAACAACTATTTGAAAAAGTTGCAATCCTTCATAAAGGTCACAACCTTTCATAAAAATCACAACTTTTTATAAAAGTTGCAACTCTTCATTAAAGTCACAACTTTTCATGAAAGTCGCAACTCTTCATTAAAGTCGCAACTCTTCATTAAAGTCATAACTTTTCGTAAAAGTCACAACTTTACATAAAAGTCACAACATTACATAAAAGTCGCAACTCTTCACAAAAATCACAATTTTTCATGTAAGGGTAAGGCTAGTTTGGAAATAAATAAATTTAAAAGGAAATTCTTGTTTGTGGGAGCGCCACGTAGGCGGACCTAAGGTTTTCTTTTTTATATATATATATATATATATATATATATGATAATATATGATGAAAGCTCTGCAACATGATAGTTCTTTTTGAATCCGAAGAATATTTCTATATGGGGTGCTGCACCAGAGGTGTTTGAGAGTGAAAATGAGCTCGTCCATTTACACTTAATTAAATACTATTATATTAAATACTACAAACTCTCTTCTGCTGTTGATAAACTTTTTGGAGGCCTTCTTGCTGGTTAGTTACTTGTCTACTCTTTCTGTGGAAAATGGGCCCGTCCCTTTACCCTTACTTAGTTAAATACTACTATATGTTTATTCCCAATGAAGTTCAATATGTGACTTGAGCCGAACAAGGGGTATTGAACTTTCAGTTTCAAAAATAAACATGGGGTATTGAACTTAAAAATACTACCTTTGTTTTGCTGCTGTGTTAATTAGCTCAAAATTGTCCATCTACGGATAGGAATGAGAAGCAGGAAGACGGGGAGAAAGTGATAAGTGGTTTATTGGACGGAAGTGGGAATATACTCTTTTATATGAGGATAATGAAGGTGACAGGATGCTTGTTGGGGATGTTCCTTAGAAGTAAGCATCCTAGCTCTCTCTTTATCTATGGATCTGATACTCTCACTTAAATTATTGTTTTCCCTTTTAATATTCTCGCATTATTAGCATATCTTAATGCTCAATTTATATTTGGATCACATTTAGATGCACATTTTCTCTCTGAAAGTTTAGAATGAAATGTTATTATTTTAACTCAAGTAGTACATAAGACAAAAAAATGGATCTTTTCATTACCTGTACGTTTTTGTGTTTATTGTCAGCCTGAGATAGGATTCATATAAACAAAAAAAGCCAAAAAATGTTGCATGTGTGTGAAGCAATAGTTGCCATAGCGCACCAATAAAGGTTACAACACAATATTTGGAGACTAATGGCCTTAAATGTTTCGTGTACACATTCATGTGGTAGTTTTTATGGTTCGTTCTAGTGGTTTAACGTGTGACATTTTCAGCATGTTTGTTTCTACTGTGAAAAGGTCGTGTGTGTTGAAAAGCTCCTACCTCTCTACACTTACTCATGAGGTATTTCTGGAAGGGATGCTAATATGTTTTTTGTTCTTAATTATAGTCGTGTTTTTTGCTGGGAGAGAATAATAAGAAACAGTATTCAATTTTTGTTGGGAAAAGATGTTAGATTTTTGCTAGGAGGAAATGGTAAGAAAAGATGTAAGATTCTTACATGTCACTGAATTGTTTGCTGGGAAAAGATATGACTAATGTAGTGAAGAATAGGTGGGAAAAGATATGACTAATGTAGTGAAGAATAGGTGTTTGAGCATAAAAGTGTAAACTATTACAGCTTTTGTCTTTTTCTTGTTTTTATTTATAAGTTACATCAATTTATTCGTCAGAGATTTCTAAAGAAGGAACTTTCTCTTCTATAATCTTGACTTCTCTATTTTCAAAATTCCTGGAAAGTTAAAGGCATTAAATATTAGATGGTAATAGACTTTAATGAAGAAGTGATTATTCAAGTTACTAACTTAAATCAAACTAAATTTAGAGAGTGAAATTTTCGTATGGGCTAGTAGAGATGCTATTTTCCCTATGTTGTCAAATCTATATTAAGTGAGCTTATTATTTGATATGCTGTATATAATGTCTTGTGTTCTAGTCGTATTTGGAATGAAACGTGGCTGGATGGATTCTTTTACAAACCATGCAACCATGATTTATTTGTCAAGCACACTCTTAAAATGGAAATGGTCATTGTCATGGCAAGGGTATGATTGCAATAACTTCATCTGTTTCTAGTTATGGTTACCTTTTGATCCACTTCATTGCTTTGTAACTTTACAGGAAGCTGGCGTGGACTTGCTCTTTCATCTTGATACTGATGAGCTAGTGCATCCAGCTGGAACTAGTGAGTATTCTTTAAGGAGACTTCTAGCAGATATACCTGAAAATGTTGACATGGTCAAATTTCCTAACTATGTAAGTCATTGAGATTGCTATAGGCTGTATTCTAACCCTGTATAAGCATGTAATTACATGCACGAATAGTCAAAAAGCATGCATTTACTTCGTTTTCATATTCTGCTGTCTTTTTTCTTGTTAATATCTTCGCTGATGATGACAAATATTTTTGGAGAGCAGTGTTGAGAGAGATGATGTGAAGGAACCTTTTAGTGAAGTAAGATATCTTTTCACTGTATCCTTTTTTCTTATCTTTCAAGTTTGAGTGTTAAATTCAATCGTTTGGGTAGAATAGGTTTAGATTATGTTGAAATAAATTTGGATAATTCTATTACCCAATAATTGATAATGGAGCAACATCTAGTAGTCAAAGAGTCATCTCTTTCCAGACGAATGAAAAATAAGGTTGTGTTGGAGTTAGACACTGTGGAGGCAAGAAAGTAAAATTGTACCTTGCAAATATAAGTAGCTTGAGTATTAGACCTTACTCTTTGTTTGTAGAAGCCAGAATTTCTTCGAGAAAGTTTACGTAGTCTGTAATTTGTTTTAATTATTCAACTAAAGTTCTTTTAGACTATTTACCAGTAATACATCTGTATCATGTGGTAGGTCTCGATGTTCAAGAAGATTCTATGACCTTCTCACAAAAGAAATGTACTTTGGACACTACAAGGAAGCAACTCGTGGTAATCCTAACTACTTTTTGACTTACGCAAATGGCAAATCAGCTGCTCGAATTCAAGATCATCTTCCTCCTAATGGTGCTCATAGATGTCACAACTCAATGAAAAGCCCAAAGTATGCTTTTTCTGCATGTTACTTGTTTTTCTTTAATCTCTATTTCGTTCTTATTTATTCCCAGTCCTTCAAAAGGTATTTTGCATGGTTCCTTCGATTCTATGCTTGTCTTGGTGTAGAATGTCTTGGTTTTATTGGAGTTGAGTTTCTTCTTTTTCTATGCTTTGTTTGGTGCGACTGCTATCCTGATTTACAGGACCCCTCTTTGGAGTAAAGTGTATTGATCTTGTGTGATTGCGACTGCTACCAGCCTTTGTGTTTGCAGTAGCGTGTATTGATCTTCTGTGATTGTGACTCTGTTTTACTAGAATTTGTTGTGTCATCTTCCCCTTTTTCCACCTTGATTTTAGCTTGATTGTTGGTACCCTGCCCCATGGGATGTAAAAGCAAAAAAAAATATCTCCTTTGAAGTTAATGAGAATTCCACCAATTCCAGTTCTGCCTGGGTTACCAAGAGAATATCTTGGGATTTTTCTCTATCTAAATGTATAGGAAGTCTTGGAGCTATAAGATAGATTAGAACTTCATCTGAAAGTTCCATGCTACACCGAAAGTAAAACGAAGTTGAATTGTTGCAGGTGAATTTTGAGCTAAGATAGATTAAAGTAGAATTCTAGGAGCGCTAAGATTGGAGCTCTAAATTGCATTTGTAACTCTGTTGCAGTTGAATTCATTTTCTTGTTGAATTGTGGGGCATCTGTATTGATCTTTGAATTACACATCCACTTTCATGAAATCTGAATAATGTTCTAGCTGCTAGGAGGAATTTGGAACCTGCAATCCGGAATTGTAATCTGTAATCTGCAATAATCTGAAATCTGGAATTGTAATCTGTAATCTGCAATCACTTGTCTTAGAGAAGAATGCAATATTTCTTCCCTTTCATATTACCACTCTCTCAACTTCCACTTGCCAGTACTAGGTAACCAAATAATTTTATTATAGTGATTTATTTATGATCGAAGTGACTTGATTGTATCAATATCTTTTACGATGTTAAGTAACTGAGTCTAAGATGTGTGTGGCACTCCACACCTTTTCCTTTAGGAAGATGGAGGAAAAAAAGCAAAGAGAGACATGAAGTTTATGTCTTTTTATTTGGGTTATAGTAACTTTATACTTTTATTATACAAGACCCTTTACTCCAAAATAACTTCTAACTTCTATAACTGCTGCAATTTGATTTGTTGTACATGGTTTGTTTTGATTGTTAATTTACTTTTAATTGTGTATGGAAATGGAGGTGATCAAATTTGAAGGGTCGCCACAAGTCAATTTGATCTCATTGAAGTGGAAGTGGATATAAAGAGTTTTCGAAATATCGTACAAGTTTGAATACATTATATTTGATTTTGGAAATATATTCATTGCTAGAATATATTGAACTATTGTAAGAGTACTTTTTGAACTATTATGTACAGACATCTAGAATATTGCTTTATACTTACATAAGACAACTATCTTTTGAAGTTTATTGCAAATCCATATATTTGAATTACTTATTGGCTAAATTAATGATTGAGATTATTTATTGCAAAACAATATTGGTGTTTTTTAATGAGAAATTGTGGCATATAAATTTTTTATAGACAAAATAATATTACCATACTTAAAAGTGTAGCCAAAGGACTTTAAATTGTGGTATGTACATGGGCAAGGACTAAACTTCAAACTGTTGTCATACCTAAGATAAAAAGGCAACACTTTAAAATCATGGGAAATAAGGAAACATAGGCCACACTAGGCTTATCGATTATAAATTTTAGCATGAATATTAGAAAACTTATACTTAATAAGTATTGTTGTAGATGAGATATAAAAGACGACACTTGTGACCAATTACAATAGCTCAAGTACTTTAATGGTTGAGTTTTAATTTATACATAGTGACTATGGTAGTCGACAAGTCTTTTTCAACGATCAGTTTGCCGACTACTCAAAAGTCATCAGAAAACTCCATTTTCTGACTACATTCAGACCAATTTGGAAGTCGACAAACAACAAAATCCTGGTAGTGTAATGTATTCGACATTTGTATTAAACGTCTCTATTTTAGCAACACTTCTGCTAAAACTCGCTAAAATCCATGACATTATATGAAAAATGTCACTAAAATCAATGATATTTTGCAATAAATGTCATAACATATTCGATATTTATATTAAATGTCCCTATATAAGCTATATTTTTCTAGATGTCACTAAAACTATGACATTTTATAATAAATGTCATATTATATTCGACATTTGTAGCAAATGTCATCATTTTAATTACATCTTCGCTAAATGTCGTTAAAAACAATGACATTTACAACAAATGTCATAATTTGAAATGTCACTATTTTAGTAACATTTTTTCTATGTTACTAAAAATCAATTACATTTTGCAGTAAATGTCATATTATATTCGACTTTTGTATTAAATGTCACTATTTAAGTGATATTTTTTTAAATGTCACTAAAACCAATGACATTTTGTAATAAATGTCATATTATATTCGACATTTGTAGCAAAATGTCATTTTCGCTAAATGTCGCTAAAACCAACGACATTTTGCAATAAATGTCATTATCATAGTGACATTTTGGAGCAAATGTCAATATATTTATGACATTTGATACCAAATGTCAATATTTTTACGACATTTGACATCAAATGCCATTGTTTTATGATGTTTTGTTCTTAAATATTGTGAAATTCTTTATTTTCTGACATTTGTTTCAAAAGTCACCAAATTAATGTCATCGTATATACATTTTCTTGTATTGCGACCAACACGTTCGAGAACTAGCCTTGTGTGTACTAGGGTGTCCTTGTAGGTTGTATGTGTTTTTATGTGTTTTTAATAGTAACAAATAAGTTAAGGTGACCCTAGCGTCTTAATAATCGAGTTTAGGGTCAAAACGTTCGGGCATGACTTCCCAAGGACTAACCAAAGGGTCCTTGAGGAGGACCCAAAGTTTGGCAAGGAGGTTGCCAAGGCAGAGCACAAACAACCCCTTTTTGAGGGTGGTTGCGCATCGCGCCCTTGACACTTAAAAGGCAAAATGTTTGCCTTGGGATGTAGGCTTGTCATGAACCATTCTGCCTCAAATTAAATCCAGAACCAAGAATTGGAAGTGTCCCCGTGAGTGCAGCCGTGTCCCAGATTTGGTCGTGTCGTTTTAAAGTCAAATTAGACTTGGTTAAAAGGTCCAGTTAGTGTAGGGGTGTTTTGGGTACTTTGGGGGATTTATGATAAAAGGTTTTTGAGTCACTTTTACCCCAAATTCACCAATCAAAACAAAACCCTCAAGTTGAAAATTAAAAGCTCTCCATTCGTTCTCTCCAAAACCTCCATTGATGTGCTTTGAAGCTCCAAGGAAGAAGGCCAAATTCTCCAAGATTCAACCCTAATTTCGTGGTCTTTCTACCAACAAGGTATGGTGATTTCATACTTGATTCTTCTATCATTCAAGGATCCAAGTCAAAGGCTTTTCAAAAGATCTCAACAATCCTAAAAATTCCTATTTCGAATTCTAAGCATGAGTTCTTGCATTAAAAGGTTTTAATGAATGAATTATAATTTTTTGAATGTGAATTGATGGTTTTATGATCAAAAACTCCATGAACCCATGAGCATCCCAATTCTCTAATTTTGGCTTATGAAGAGGGTTTGATGAATTGGTTGGATATTGTTTGATTTGTGTTTATACTATGTTGTATTATGGTTATCTACTGCTATTCATGCTTAGTTATGATGAATTGTTGGAGAATTGAGAAAAGGTGATCATGGCTTGGATGAAGGGTAAGTTGACCTAAATTGTTCTAGTTCTTATTGAATTGATCTTGGTGTTGTATGGTCCACGTATGGTGGCGGTGTTTAGTTAATGTATATGAATATATATATGTGAATGATGATTATGGACTTGAAAGCATTGAATGTGAAGTAAAGTAATGTCATGATGCTTATGTATAGAGATGTATTGTGAAGACATGCATGTGATTCTTGAAGATATTGTGATTACTGAAGTATGATGTGAATGTAAAGTATGATTGTGTGTTGATTATGATGAATGTAGCATGATCATGTTTAGAAGACAATATCATGATGATGGTGGTTACGTGAAAGGCTTTCTCACATATATAGACACACACAATTAATGAATGAATGAAGCTAATGAAAATGTAATGAATGCGAGTCTATCAAAAGGTTTTATCAATCGACCTCAAATGAATGAATGCGGGATTTTGGGGTGGACACTCTTCTTGAGTAGAGATGAAGTGTCTAGTAACAACCTCAATATCCCTAAGAGTCTTCCAATGAATGAATTATATGTTGGGATGAATACTCTTCGTATGTTGAGATGTAGTACTTAGTAGCAAATCCTTAACCTATAACTAATGAATGTAATGAAAGTCTAAAACTCCTGAGGATTAATGCTTAACATCGAGAGGATTTGAAAAAGGGGTGGATACTCTTTGTGACTAGAGATGTAATATCCAAAAGTAACCTCTTGAGATGGGCACTCTTCGTTAGTTGAATGTAGTACATAGAAGCAATCTCCTTATCCCTTAACTATGTGCCCATATAGGACTAGCTAGTGGTGTTCCACGTAAAGGCTAAAAGAATGACCCTACCTTAGGCAAGTGGGGATCCATCATCGGGTAGGGGTTAATACCGGGATTCCATATTAAGTTGCTATGGTTTGCGTTGCTTAAAGCTAGCCCCCAAAAATGAATGTAATGTACTAGGTCTTCCTAAGGGTGTACTGCTTAGGATAGGTGGTGGAATGGGATGCCATCTATGCATTGCTCAAGTAGGCATTTGGAGGGAGTCTTGGTGCATCCTTGTAATGTTAACGAATGAATGGGTTACTATATGATGTTAATGAAGTAAGTTGACTTTATGTCCAACGTTAATGAAACATGTTGTTATGTCTAATGTTAATGAAGGCTAGGTAAATGGATGAATATGACGGGTCTAGTCTAGGGTGGTTTCAAAGGAGAACTAAGTGGGAGTAGTAGAATGGGATTCTACTTTCACATTGTACTATTGTAACTTGGAGTTATCCTAGGGGATGGTATCTATGTGGAGTTCTTAAATGCATAAATGTGTTCTCTAGTAAATCTAGTAATGAATGTTGACTTGTTGAGTTAAGCTAAGATATCCTTGTATTTGGTAGTCTTAAGGGACATTTAGGTGTGCATTGGAGAGGTTGTATGGGTGGTCTCTTCATGTATTACCTAGGTGGGTCTTGGGATATCTTTTGATAGAGGGTCTAAATGATTAATGGGTTACTTAATGAATCTGGTTATATGTTGAGAATTATGGAAGTATTACCTTTATGTTGAAGATGACTTGTATGATGTCTTTGACACTTGGTTCACGAAGTTTTATCCAAATTGCATGAAAAAAATATTTCAACTAAAATGTCCTTTTTAAAGTATGTTTTTGCATGATTGCCATACTTAGTGTTAATTTTACTAACTCCATATTCTTCTCTGTTTCTACAAGTTAGGTGGAAGGAAATGAGGATCTTAGAGTTGAAGCTTGGGAAGTAGATTGTTCTCTCAGGAATCTTGGTACGTCCTCATATGTGCGAGGACATGGATGTTATTTTTAGTTTATTTTCTATTAAAGATTTTGGATTAGACATGAGTTTCTTTTCTATGCAAGGGTCGTGACCCTATGATAATAAGATGTGTCTAAGATGGTTTGTGTTGATGAGACTTAGTTCTTCTTACGTTTTATAAAGGAGTTTCTTATTGACTTTATTGTGAAAAGTTTTAATTCCGCAATACTTTTCATACATATATGATGAATGAAAGCTAAGAGGCTTGTACAAGACCTCCGAGAGGTCAAGTACGCTGTGTTACTTCTAGGAAGTATTCCCAGTCGTAAAACACACTTGTAGCCTAAATTCATCGACCATTGATGATAAGTATCCTTAGTTAACCAATTTGACCCTTATAATAATTCATTTTCTTTGATTAACCGATACATTCCTTTAGTCTAATACCCTATGTGTCACTCTCTTAATTGAGATTATTAGTGGGAGTATAGAGAATTGTATTACGAAAACAATTTTTTTTTTAAAAAAGCAAAAAAAAAAAGCAATTGAATCTAGTCATGTGTTGAAAAGTAATGAAAGTTTTTTGGATCTGTTTTCAGAAGAAGGTGACAGTTGCCTGATAGAAAAAGAACAAAAAAGTGAAAAGAGAGGGGGGACATGACTTTCTACAAACATTTTACCACAAATTACACCCGTGCAAGTCCTACATGATTTTAACTTGAGAAGTCCTGCATTAGAGGAGAAATGCTCAATTGCCAAGCCTATGGTATTCTTAAAAATATGATGTACTTCTTTGTGAGAGGGAGTGAAATAAGAGTGTTCTTTGTGTGATTCACAAGCATGAGTATTGTTAGTAAAAGACATTTTCTTTGTTGTGAGTAAGTTAATGGATTGATTTTCTCTTAAATTTCATTGTCAATGAGTAATCATTTAACGATGAATGTGGCATGCACCTATAGGGATGGTTGAAGTCGATTACTATTTCTAGTGTCTTGTGTACCAAAGTCTAGAGGGGGTAAAGTTTTTTTTTTAATTTGCTCGGGATGAGGAAAAACTCAAATGTAGGGGTATTTGATAAGCAATGAAATGAGTAATTTGGATAAGTTTTAAGTAAAAAATTTGCAAGTATTGGTGTACTTTTCATGTATGTAGGGTTGTTAATTAAAGTGTTGAACATAATTAGTGAAAAAGACCAACAAGAATGCTAAAGGATAAAAAAAAGAAACAAAAAAGACATTTCCAAGTGATGCTTGTCCGCACGCCCAGGAACGCGCCCGTGTGAAACAGTGGTCAAACATTTACTATCTGCGCGCTCGGGCTCGAGGCGACGCAATCGCGTTCTAGAATTTTAACTCTGCTGCCTCTCCGCGCAACGATCGCGCGCTTGGGTTTCCAGCGGCGGGGAGGCATGAAATAATTAAATGAAGGGTGTTTTTAAAATCCGGAAGGAACCCTATTCTATATGATGTTGGAACTTCCCTAAGACCAGGATCGGGAAAAAGGAGCAGAAAGATCCATGACAAGCAAAAGGAGGGAAAAATGTGGTACACTACTCAAATCCAAAATGGAAGTTGGGATTCAAAGTTTGATGGCTTTGTTTTCTTTTTCTATTTTGTTCTTAGTAAACTTGTTCGCATCCATGTAGATTATTAGAGGGAATTTGACAAACATGTTGAATTGATGAATTTGTTGGGATTTAGATTTTCATTCTTATGCTTGAACTTATTATGAAAATTTGAATTAAATTGCAACCCAGTTCATTATTTTATTTAATCGAAAAAGTAATATCTTGGTGAATAATGTTGCATAGTTTTAATGGATTTAATCAAAATATTTTCTCTAATGTAATCGAAGGAACTTGTTGATAATTATTCATTAAATCTCAAGGAAAAATAGTCTAAGCATGTTACTTTCTTAAGAACAACCACTGACATGATTTTGCATATAGAATCACTTGGGTATAATTGGTTTATTCTTTAACTTGAGATTTACTAAGAAGAAAAATCTAAGTCTTAAAGGATACTCTAATAAGCTAACGAATTCGAGAGAATCAATAGAAATTTAGATGTGATAAATGAAAATAGTCAAATCCCAACTATCATTATGCACTTATTACTCTTGTACCCTATATTTTTGTATTGATATAGTCTTAATAGTCACCAATTGATTTTAATTATCATTTAGTCTATAAAAGTTGTTCATAACCACAATCGACTCTTTTCTTTTCATCACTTGAATAATAGTTAACAAGATTTAATTGAATTGTTATTTGTACCAATCCCTGTGGAAACGATCTTTATACTATATTATCTTTGAATAGAGAAGCACTAAACTTATATTCTTTTTGTGTTCTTCAGAGATCTACCTCTCTGTTACACCTTATTAATCCAATGACTTAGTCTAGGGCTCAATGCATAGTTTAATGACTTTAAAAGGGTTGTCATGGTGTTAGTGGTCTTATTTTATGCTAACCAACTTAGTTTGGGAATATAGGCTTGTAAGAAATTAAAAATGACCATGACGTCCGGTGAACTAGTAACCTAGGCTAGTGTGTTGTTAGTGATGGTAGGGTAGTTCAAAAGGGGTGTCTAAAGGTTTGACCATGAAAAGATAATGAAGATGTATATAGTAACCTAATAAAGGGCATAAGGGGTCAAGACTAATGGAGGATTGCCAACCTTGAGGGGCAAGCCAAAGCCAAAGGCCAAGTCTGCACCAAAAGGGAGGCTACTACCTCAACCTTCATGGCCATGACCATGGTTCGTGGTCAAGACCACCGACAAGTGGGGAGATTGTGAAGTTTACTTGTCCGTAGAAAATGGTGTAAACTTGGACTACCTACTATCCAAGGCACCATTAGCCATTTCACAACTCGTGGTCTATTTGACGACCCACCTAGCTTGATCTTGAACTTCACTTAGAAGTTTGGAGAAGGTCCAAGTTGGGGAAGATACTTCCTAAGTCACCACGAGCCACTTCACGACTCGTGGTGCACTTGACGGGAGAGGAAGGTTGGTCATGATCTTTCATTAAGCGTTTGGGAAATGGAGGGGTTTGGTGATCTTACTGCCTAGCACACCACGAGCAACTTGATGGCCCGTGGTGCACTTGACGGGCAATGGGGCTTGGGTCATGAAATTTAATTACAGCCTAGGATGGTGACACGTTTAGGGAGGCTACTGCCTCACAATTCACGAGCACCACTACAAGCCGTTGAGCTCTTCTCGGCTCGTGAAGTGGGGAATGAAGACTGGACGGGGTTCCAAGTTTGAGGTCAAGTTGGAATTTTATTTTAAAAGTCCAACTAAGTAAGGGATGTTTTGGATATTTTGGTGGTGTAGTATATATTGAATTTAAGTCTTTTTTCACCCCATTCCACACAAAAATCAAATCCCAAATTTAAAACCCAAATTACTCCCACTACTTTCTAAATTCTTTCTACCCAAACCTCCATTGAAGAAAATTGAAGCTTCAAGAAGAAGACCAATTCTCCAAGTTTCCTACTCAATTTCGTGGATAAATTCTTCATCAAGGTATGTATTCTTTCACTCTTGGGATTCCTTTCCCCAAGAGGTCCCTTCAAAGATGTTTTCAAATTTACCAAGATCAAGGGTTTTTCTCTACAAATGGCTCTTCTTTGAAAAACAAATTTATTAATCAATTACCACTAATTATGATTGCCTAGGGTTGTTTAAGTGTATAATGATTTTTAATTGTTGTTGTTCACTTGATATTTCCTTTGACCCATGTTCTTCCCCAATTTCATAAAACTTGGACTTGAATTGATGAATTTGTTTGAGATGATGCATATATCAATTGTTATATTAATGGTGATTGTGTTATTACTTCATGGATTACCTTATATGATGTAATGTTAGGTTATTGACCTAATTCCTTAAAAATCCATGAATTTCCCTTTTCTCTTAACCCTAACTCTAGAATTATGTTGCTTAATGACCAGACATGTTGTAATTAAGTATGTACTTACTTATTTGACTTTTTTATGATGATGATAATCAATTTTATAGGTAAATTCATTGATTTTGATGGAGTCTTGAAAAAGGTTTCTTGGAAGCCATTGGTAAGGTCTTCAAGGTCATGAATATTCTATTTTTAGTATTGTTGATCTATCTTTGGTAATGTTGATCAAATATGATGGTTGTGAGATGATGATAGAGGTACTATTATTAGGAGTTGAAGGTAATTCCTATGTGCATCTTATCACTATTCTATGATGTAATATTCTCACATGATGTTTGGTTTGTGATGAAAGGACTTTCTCATCCTATAACCTATGATCTATGAACATGTTATATGAGGGGTTAAACTCCTAAGACCTATGTTATGAATTAATGTTAAGAAAGACTTAAAGATACTTCAAAAAGGGAATTTAACTTAGCACCGAGTGAACTTGGCAATGAGAGGTGTCCCTTCAAAAAGGAAGGTAGGTTCACTCAATGTTCTCATGAGGTAGAAACTACAATGTGAATTAGAATAAAGAGGGTTTTTATCAACAACCTCCTAGTTCCTTAACTATGTGGCCCCATAGGAACCTTAGCGAGTGAATCCACCTAGATGTTATACGAATGTATATGTCTTACCTTGGCAAGTAGGACACCCTCCTTTTGGTGTGAGGGGATGACATCGGACTCCACGTTAGCTCACATGGTCTATGTAGGTTATAGAAAAGTTTGCCGAAAGTTAAAATGAATGAATGAAAGTAAGAAGATGAACACTAACTAGGACTAGTTAAGGGGTGTTACTTAGTATGGGTAAGGATATGAGACTTTACCTATACTATAATACCCTTTATTCTACGTGTACTTGTTTTATTTATACAACGCTTATCAATTGCCTTGTGGTATAGTTATGAACTCGGTTTCCTATGCGACTAGTGAAAATAGAGTAGGTTTAAAGTGAACTGCCCATAGATTTTGATGCGACATGATTAAGTTGACGTAGATGGAAGTATTTAAACTTGAAACAATAAGGTGGTATCTGAGTCTATAATTGAAAATTAACATATTGTATATAAGTTTTAAGCTAAGTTAAAGGTATTAAGTTCTACAAATGCAATAAAATATTGATGTGCTTGCTTAACTTAACTAAGCTAGTAGGTGACAAGTAGGTGATCACCTATTTTGACTTATTGACCAACCAAAGGACCAAGTTGGTACATCACCTACTAAGACTCTTACGACCATGTTATTGGGTCAAGTACACCACCTATAGTTGGACCAAGTTAATTAGAAAAATAAGGAAGAAATGGACAGCCAAGGCCCAATCTTTCCAAACCCCCAAGAAATAATTTGAATGGAAAAGTAGGTGCATCACCAACTTAACTGTGTGGCCTAAATTAAAAGACACATGTTGGTTGTAAATGAAGTACAAGAAAGTTGGCAAAAGAGAACCTATTAAGGTCAAAAATCTGATATAAATATCTTATTTTCCTCTTATCCAAATTTTAAGTTCTTAAGTTCATATATTTCTCTCTCAAGATGAAGCAGCCACCCAATTTTCCCATTAGGGTTCTAACTATTTTTAATCTTGTTTCTTCAAAAGCAGCCACCAGATCACCTCCTCTCCTCTATTGTTTCAAGTATATTGGACAGTTCTTCAAAGGGAGTAAACTAGAGATAGCTATATGTGTTGGAAGCCAAGGTTCTGCCACTCTCTTCCAAAGATTAAGAGAAGGTTACAAAAACAATAATTGAAGGAGAATACCGGATTTAGATATCCAAGGTAAGGGCGCTTCCACAACCTTTAATCTGTAGTGTATTTGATAATCCCAGACTTGTTTATTGCAACTCGTGGGCTGGTGATTTAAAACCATAAATTCAATTCTTTTGATTATTTTTTAGTGTTGAGAACTGCTATTGTATTGATTTGTGTATGGGAGGTCATGGTATACTTAGAGAATGATTGCGAAAAGTTGTAGAGGGCTGATTTATAAGCTATGGTGATACACCATTAAGTTAAATTTTGGTAAACTGACTGCCCGTTCCATTGGAAGGTTGTTTCATGTAAATAACTATAACAAACATAATTTGTGAAAGAAAACAATCAATTAGAAAGATTATGGGATGAGTACTGTTTTGATGATTTGAAATATCCCGAGTTGGTGGTAAGCTGCTAATATTATAGCCTTAATGATTAGTTGTTGTAGATGAAGACAATGACGTTAAAGGACATTATAGCCTTAATGTTCGATTTCCTATTTATTTGGCATGAATCCAAAACTTGCATTAAAAAAAGTAAGTTTTCTAAGTGCCCTTGATAGTGACTGATCCATAGTTACATTTCCTACTCCCTAGAGCATTATAGTGTGCACTCTATATGAGTTTGTTACTAAATGTACATGTTTACTCTACCATGTGTTAGCATGAAAGGTTTAAGCTTGTTTCATCATCAAAGTACCCTGGAACATATTTCCCTTATATAAATCAAAGTGATCCTAGATTGTACATATCAAGAGGACTTGCTTCAATTATCTAGTTCATCATATAAGTCATCGTGTCATATGTTCATATGTTCCCTTTATTGGTTATTACTCAACATTTTGTTAGACTATTATGTTAGTTCACAAGATGTCTACTTTCTCTATTGTACATTTTATATTTACTTACTTGGAATATGTATCCATCCTTAAGTTGAATCTGCCCACGTTCCCTTTTGGTTCCACGTTCACGTATACCTTGTGTTTGATATTAGTTAGTGAGTAATTGACTATAATATAGATTTCAAATCTCCAGGATGAAAGTTAAATGTCTTCAATTGATATGTTCTTCAATTTGAGATGTCAAAATGCTTATTGAGTCATAGCAGCTCCTAAGTATTACGTCGGTGTCACATTTGCTTCCCATATCATTGTCATTATTGTAAGTCCATATTCGTATGTCTTCTACTACTTTTTCTTAGTTTCAAATCTCAATAATTATTATGACCACCAAAACAACAATCCCAAATGATTTATTATCAACAAAATAACAATCCCAAAAGAGTTGTAATTATCCAAAGAACAATCTCAAAAGAGTTATGAACATTCATCAACAATCTCAAAGATTAAAGAATCTAAGTGAATCTCTCTGTATAATTATGAATGGAATCCCAGGGGGAAGATGCCTAGAATGGGCGATCCCAATTGGTATAAGAGGGTGGCAGTTTGGGGCGAAAACCTAGAATGGGCCGATCCCAATTTGTATGGATAGTGGCGACTCTAGGGTTAAAGTCTAGCGTGGGTCGATCCCAATTTGTGGAATTACGAGGACAACAACCCAGGGTAAAATTTTCTAGCATGGATCATCCTCTCCTACCAATGATCAGCTGGTCATTTGTATCACATGCCTTATAAATATTATAATGCACACAAAATTAAAGAAAAGAATGTACCATACACAATTACACAAGTATAAGTAAAGGTGGTCTTTAGTCCTTATCTATTGGTAATTGGGTTCACTTGAGCACTCCTTCAACATATGGTTGTATTATTCCTTACATATTCAGTACATTTTTTCGTATTGACGTTCTTCATTAGGGACATTGTTTTTCATGCTGCAGGTACAAATACTCAACTAGTAGATCTCCCCAATAGAAGCATATTATACTCAGTGGTTGTTGGTGAGCTCCAGGTTAAATTGGGGATTTGTCGAGTCTTTACTATGTGTATTTTCATAGTGGTACCATCATTGATTCCAGTAGAGACTTTGTAGAAATTGTAAAGATATCATTTGTATTCATAGTTTCACTTGTCACATGTATCGGTTTAGCTAGTGTTGGTGTTGTAAATGAAGCTTCTCATTAGTAAATCTATATGCATCGTAGTTTACTTTGTCATCATAGGTCACTTGTAAAACATGTCTTCATATGGTACTTGTCCGCCTCAGCTACTGTTGGGGTGTGATATATACATTGCACAAGTGGACCTTTAAGGGAGTTCTGGGGTGAGTTCTTTATGTAAATATGAAATGCATGATGCTGGTTTCACTTGATGTATATGATGTTGGCCTAAATTGTTATGATGATCTATGAGGTAAAATACAATGCTCATGGTCTCTTTTCTAGTTTACTTGGTTTGTGTGGGGTTATGGGGCTTCACATACGCATTGCACCAGTAGGCTTGGATTGGGGTTGTGAGCAAGGTCTTGTAATGTATTGATGAAATGGACTCTAAACATGAAATTTTGATCATGGATTTTTTATGATTTTACTCTTGAACATGAATATGAATTTGTCTTATTCTTTTTGTGATATGAACTTGTATATATTCTTGGAATGTGCATACAAGCTTTTAAAGTGAACTTAGTATGTTTATACCAAAATGTCCCTTTGTGCATGTCTTCAAATGTTTTACTTGCATATGTATCCATAAATAGTACATGTGGTTTGCACTAACCCATATGTCTTCTATTTTCTACACAAAGTGTAGGTTCGGGCCATTGAAGAGATTCTACTCCTTTCGTAAAGAACTTGAATTGCTATCCCCAAGTTGGTGAGTCCCCGAGGATGGAGATGATTGCTTCTAGTTTCATTTTCCTTATTCAAATAATTTATTGTGATTCCTATTATATGACTTATTGTAATGATGTAAGGGCTAAATCCCATTTCTCTTACTCTTATGTTTAGTTGGTCATATGAGACAATTATAGATTCTATTTTGATATATGTGAAGTGAAGTTGAATTTCAAATGAAACATTTTTAATTTTTCCGCTTTTTATTTATCAATTACGCGATGATGTATTCTAAGGGCTTGCCTAATAACTCTTCGAGGACGAAGACGCCGGTTACGACTAGGGGGTGATCTCCGGTCGTGACAACCTCCTCTTATATACTGCTTCAAATGGGGTCATCTCAATACTCTAATGATAACATTTATTGTATGTAAACTCAAGTAACAACAAAACTATTCTCAAGTGGAGTCTTCAACTGAACGAATCTCTAACTAGACCTTGACACAACCATCAGGACAAATATTATCTAACATAACCATGATAAAATCCTTAATCAAAATTGGCTACAATCCAAAGTGAACCTGAACCAGCCACCACACACTCACAATGCACAAACCATCATAGATCTTATCAAGATTGAATTCTCCCAACATAATATTTTCCTCGAGCTTAAGATATAAAAATATGATTTTTATACATCAAATAATCATCAAGGATAATCGAACTTATCTTATCCAAAAATGGAAATCATATAGTACCCACCATCGAGTGATACATACAAGCATACAGAACCCCTAACAATATTATCAAAACACTAGATTAGTAGCTATTATAGACAAACCTTAAGAATGACCAAACTAGAAAAAATTATCCCCACATTCCGTCACACAAAGCCAAAACATGATACCGTTGATGAGATAAATCTTATGTTTATCAAACAAGTGTAAATTTACATGGTAGCCTCGTATAAATTCTCATAAGGAAAGTAGTAGGTGTTGAATCACTAGTATACTTCAACTATCCCAACCAACACCAAATCTTCCATAACTGGAATGAAAAAATCTAACCAAGGATGCCACCCTTCCAGAAGGACAAACACAGAATAAGTACACCAGATCCACTACTAATGACTCACCCATATAAGCGAAAACACAACAGACGTAGAAAGTGAATCCTACTCTAAACCACACCCAGAATGATGTAGTTGTTCACATAAGAATGTACATAACCAAGGTCCAACAACTCTAGATACTCTTCCCATAGTGCCCACATTAAACCTTTTCATTCATCTAACTCTATATGTTTGATTTTCTAGCTAGCCACAACCACCAATTTAGTCCCTATTATAATTGCACAGATATTCAACACTCTTAATACTAAAAAAATCATAACCATATAGATCATCTACCTTACTCCATACAATCTTTAGCCTTGTATTATGGTTATATGTATGAATACTCGAAGGGAAGCCGCAGGAAGACTTGATGAAGAGATTGCTAATGAGGGAGTTCCTCGCTGTTTCAATCAAGACATCCTCTTGAAGAAGTTGCTAATGATGATCCTGCCTCGTCCAATCCTGCAGCCTTCTCAGATGGGAACATAAGGGCACCCTTTCTCAAAATTCCCAAGCCATTATTACTCAAGCGCAAGCCTTCACTACTCAAGATCAAGCCATGACGGCTCAAGCTAACCGGGAGGTGGCATCCCGAGGAAACCAACATGTTAGCACCATGGCCTCCCGCTTGAGGGATTTCACAAGGATGAATCACCCTACTTTTGAAGGGTCCAAAGTGGAGGAAGACCCCCAAGAGTTCATATATGAAGTCTACAAATCCTCTATGTAGTGGGGTTGAATACTAGTGAAAAGGCCGAGTTAGCCACCTACCAACTCAAGAACGTGGCCCAAACTGGTACATCCAATGGAGAGACAATAGGATTTGAAGGGTGGTCCTGTGACATGGGAGATTTTCAAGAAGTCTTTTCTTGATAGGTCTTTCCAAGAGAAAAGAGGGAAGTGAAGGTGGAAGAAGAATTCATCAACCTTCCTCAAGGAGTTATGAGTGTGCTTGACTACTCTTTGAAATTTACTAAGTTTTTGAAATATGCTCTTTCTTTGGTTTTCAACCCGAGGGATGAGATGAGCCTCTTTGTAACGGGAGTGTCTGATGACTTGAAAGAAAACTGTCATTCCGCTATGCTACATTATAGTATGAATTTTTATCGTCTCATCGTTCATGCTCAACAAGTGGGGCAGACAAGGGTTAAGAGGAAGAGTAGAGATGCCAATAGGGAAAATTTATGTGATGGTTGTTCTTTAAAGGGTACGTTTGATATCCAAGACAAACCAAGGTTCAAAAAGAGGTTATCCAGTCAAGTTCCTTCAAAATTTCCCATGACTCGTGATGATAGGGTCTCTAACCCTAAGTCTCAAAAGGGAAGAGGTACTAGTTCACCAACCTAGAAGAAAACATTTGGAAAGAGTGGAAAGAAGCATTACAGTGATTGCCTTGTATGGACGGAAAATTGCTTTGGGTGTGCAAGAGTGGCCAAAAGTTTAGGGATTGCTGTAATATGTGAAGGGGAAAGAAAAGGTATTGGGCAAGCTCAAGCTAGTGGTTCTAATGTGGATCCTCCAAAGAAGAAGCAGTTTTATGCTATTCGCTCTAGGGGTGAACAAGAAGTTCTCCTGACGTGGTGACCGGTATGTTACAAGTCTTCTCTATTGATGTATATGCTTTATTTGATCCGGGTGCTACATTATCTTTTGTTACTCCCTTGATAACTAGTAAGTTTGACATTTTGCCCGATGTCCTAAATGAACCATTTATGTAACTACCCGGTAGTTGATTCATTGGTTGCAAAGAGGGTATATAGAAATTGTCCTATAATGTAGCCCAATAGAGTTATCCATGTTGAATTAGAAGAACTTCATATGGTTGATTTTGATGTCATTTTGGGAATGGATTAGTTGCATGATTGATTCGCTTTCATAGATTGTAAAGAAAGGGTGGTGAAGTTTAATTTTCCAAAATGAACCCATATAAATTGATCTCTAAATGGTGTTTATACCACATTGTGAGAGTCAAAGATTTAGACTCCAAAGTTTCTACCATTGAGTCAGTCCCCATAGTAAGGGAATATCCGGATGTCTTTCCTAATGATCTTCCCGGTGTTCCTCCCGAAAGGGAGATTGATTTTGGTATTGACTTGCTACTTGATACCAACCCCATTTCAATTTTTCCTTATCGGATGGCTCCGACTTAATTGAAAGAGTTGAGGGCTCAAGTCAAAGACTTACTCGATAAAGGCTTCATTAGACCTGGTATTTCTCCATGGGGTGCTCCGATATTGTTTGTGAAGAAGAAGGATGGGTCCCTTAGAATGTGCGTTGATTATCGCCAACTCAATAAAGTTACTATTAAGAACAAGTATCCTCTCCCTTTGTTTAAGGACTTGTTTGATCCACTCCTAGGGGCAAGATACATTTATATGATTGACTTGAGATCGGGGTATCATCAGCATAGGGTGAGAGTTGAGGATATACGGAAAATGGCATTTTAGACTAGGTATCTCCACTATGTGTTCCTAGTAATGTCCATTGGCCTCACTAATGCCCCGGCGGAGTTTATGGATTTAATGAATAGGGTATTTAAAAGATACCTAGATTTATTCTTCACTGTCTTCATTGACGACATCTTGGTATAACCAAAGAATGAGTGTGAACACATGAATCATTTGAGGGTGGTGTTGCAAGTGCTTAAGGAAAACAAGCTATTTGCCAAGTATAGAAAATATGCGTTTTTGTTGAAGTCGGTGGCGTTTCTTGGTCATATCATCTCTAGTAAGGGAGTTTAGATTGATCCAAGGAAAACCAAGGCGGTCCAGAATTGTCCTTGACCATTACTCCAACCGATATTAGGAGCTTTTGTGTCTAGCGGGATAGTATAGGAGGTTTGTGGACGATTTTGCGTCCGTTGCATCTTCCTTGACTACATTGACCCAAAAGACTGTGAAATTTGAGTGGTCGGAGGCATGTGAAAGAAAATTCAAAATCTTGAAGGATACACTTACTTCCGCTCCAGTGCTGACTTTATCGGAGGGTACCAAGGGCTTCGTTGTATATTGTAATGCATCTCGAGTAGGCTTGTGATCTATCTTTATCCAACATGGGAAAGTAGTAGCTTATTTCTCTAGAAAACATAAGGTGCATGAGAACAACTACCCAACTTATGATCTTGAGTTAGCGGCCATGGTTTTTGTAAAAATTGAGGCATTACTTTTATGTTGTTCATGTTCATGTGTGTACCGACCACAAGAGTCTTCAATATGTGTTTACTCAAAAGGAGTTAAATCTTTGACAAAGAAGGTGGTTGGAATTGTTGAAAGATTACGACATGAGTGTTCTATGCAACCCCGGCAAGGCCAATGTGGTTGCGCATACTCTAAGTCATATAACCATGGGTAGTGTGTCTCATGTAGAAGAAGCCAAGAAAGACCAAGTGAAAGATGTTCATAGGTTGGTTAGATTGGGTGTTGGATTGGATGATTCTCCAAATTGTGGTTTTATGGCCCATCATAACTTTGAATCATTTTTGGTTGTTGAGGTGAAGTCTAAGCAACATCTTTATCAACCGTTGATGGAGTTGAAGGAGTTGGTTATTGTTAAGGTAAATGAGTCATTCTCCTAGGGGGGGATGGTGTCCTGAGGTATCAATGAAGGTTGTGTGTTCCCAATGTAGATGGTCTCAGGAACCGAATTCTTGAGGAATCTCATGGGTCCCGTTACTCCATCCATCCAGGATCTACAAAGAAGTATCATGACCTTGAAAAGGTGTTTTGGTGGGATGATATGAAAAGGGTAGCGGAATTTGTTGTAAAATGTCCAAATTGCCAACAAGTAAAGGTCGAGCACCAAAAGCCAAGTGGTTTGCTTCAAGAAATCCAAGTTCCTACTTAGAAGTGGGAAGACATAAATATGTATTTTGTGGTAGGTTTTCCTCGTACTCAAAAGAGACATGACTCTATATGGGTGGTGGTGGATAGGTTGACCAAATCCACTCATTTTATTCCCGTCAAGTCCACATACTCTGTAACACTTCAAAAAATTCAATACGAGTCTTAAGACCTAACATAGGTGACATGGGGTCTAAACACTGCTATAAGATCTATAATTACTAATATAAGTCATTTAGGAGGTTTAGAAACCAAAATGTCCAAGAACGTCCATGACGTTTGTAAATTTGGTTCAAGGACGCACGAGCATGCCTTAGCCTATTTGACTAGCTTTTAGGAGTCGTAAATTCATGAAATTAGGTGGAATGGTGTACAGGATGTTTTAAATGTGATTCATGGTCGAAACCTCCGGGTACAACTCCCCAAGGAACAACCAAGTGCCCTTGAAGAGGAGCCTAGCACGTTGGAGGCAACACTGCCTGGGCAGTGTTCACCGACAAGACACACACGACGGTTCATGTGTGGATTGACAAGGCGTCGATGCCAATCGTTGTCCCACACTTAGCCAAAATGTAGAATCCCTCGCCTGCACAATTTTTTGACCAAGATGACGGTTGTGGAGGACGAAGGGGGGGACCAATCATCGACCCACAGACGGCCCTTCGACGGGGTTCCGTCTGTGAGGGTCCATGTTCATTTACATTTTAATTTCATTTAATTTAAAATAATTTAGGGGCTTAGGGGTTATTTATGGATCAAAGGAAGATTAATTAAATAATTTAACCCCCTATATAAAGACCCCAACTCTCCTTAGATTAAACACAACTCTAAAAATAAATCCTCTTCCTTCTCTCTTCTTTCTCTCTCTATTTGGAAACCACCATTGAAGACAAGATGGGGGAAGGTTTTGAGGGCTGGAAAGGAGAAAATTCTCCATCAATTCTTCATCAATGGTATGGGATATAATTCACCTTTGAGAATCTTTCCTAAAAGGGTTCCTCCAAATTGGATTTCCAAAGTTGGGTTTTCAAGTGGGTTTCACTCAATTACGAAATTGATGTTATGAACTGAGTTTTTTATGGTTTATTTAGGTTATAATGGATACATTAACATGTATTTTAACTTGATTATGGTAATTTGTGATGGTTTGACCTAAATTGAATAGCATGATCCTTAACCCTTAACCTTGGGTTTGATCTTGGTGTAAATTGGGCTGTGATTGATTGAGTTGACTTAATTATTGATTAAATCACTAGTATATGATGTTTTTGTAGTGATCATGAACAAATTAGTATAGTTTGTAGTCTTTCATGCTAAATTTAAGAAGTGTCGATGCTATGGATATTGGCCTAAATAAACTTGTTTTAAGCATTGATTTTGTATTGAATTATGGTGTAGTAACACCTCTAGTATTGTTATCATGTTGATTATCGAATTATGATGTTGAACATCTAAATTGGATTGAATTAAGGGGTTATGGTATGACCTAAATGATGAACTATGAAGAATACTTGGTAAGTCTTAGAATCTCTATCTTTACTTTCAATTGTGATTAATTGTGGTTAAGTCATGATGTTGTATTGGAGTATGACTTGTATTAGGATTGATAGGGTGGTATGATGTTTAATTTAAATGTCTTGACTATGTTGTGAGGTTGATTAAGTTTTATGTGTTATAAGGATGGTGATGACAATCAATGTGCCTTGTTGTGCTATGAAATGCTAATGTGTTAACCTCACCTATATGAATTGTAATGAAAGGACTTGTACTCATACAATTCTAATTGAGCTATTGATGATTATGATTATACAAGGGGTAGACCCTATGACATAAATTAAGCTACAATTGATAATTAAAGGCTTAAAGACATTTCAATGAAGTGATTTAGCATAGCAATGAGTGAACTAGACAATGGGAGGTGATGACTTCCCAAAGAGGAAGATTCACCCTGTAGTTCTACATGAGATGTTGAGTTCCCGAAGAGGAATACTCATCCAATAGATTCCCATGAGAGGAGACCCAAATTACCAAGTGGTATGAAGAGGGAATATACTATCTCTTTGTTCTTGATCTAAGTTTCCCCCATAGGAAGACTAGATAGTGGATCAACCTAGAAAGTTATGTTTATGTTTGGTTTTACTTTGTCTGGTAGAACACCTTCCATCAGTGTAAGGTTTTACAACACCGGATTCCACACTTAGCTCATGTGGTCTATGTCGGTTAAGGCAAGGGTTCCCTAAATTAATGAACAAATGAAGATTAACTAACTAAGGTGACTTGAGAGGTTTGACTTAGCCTAGGTAGGGGTATGGGACTCTTCATATGACTTGCACTAGCTTGCCTTGATAGGAGCTTTAGAAAGTTGATATTATGTATATATATGATAGTGAATATAAAAGATGATAGTATGATGACTTTACACATAAATGATATGTGTATGTAGAGGTCTATGTAAACCTCCAAGTAGAAGTAATAAAAGTTCTAAAAATTCTGCTAAATTTGAGGTATAATTGTGATGATGTAAGCTAAGAGGCTAGTCCTATTCCTCAAAGAGGGAGAAGTCACCGGTTACATCTGGGGGTAAACCGGGATGTGACAAACTTGGTATTAGAGCCTGAGATTGAATTATCTTTTAGTCGATATCTTCTCTAACACGTCTATGTATAATCGTGTTCATAATTGTGAAGCGCGCCACACTTTTGAATGGGAACCTAAATGATGCCTAGGAAATTCTCAGTTTCTTGGAAATCTTATATTGTGCCATTAGAGTATACGTATGGTGTGCTTTTGCATCAAATTTTATTATTATGCTTATACGAAAAATGAACACTCTAAGGAATGCGGCACGCGACTTGAAGAGGAAATTTCCAATGCGGGAGCTCCTCCCCATGGTGATCAAGTTCCTCCACTTGACGGAGAGGCTAATGTTGTACAAGCTTCGGTCAATCCTACACACTTGACGGATGGAGATATAATGGCTGCCTTCATTCAATTGGCTCAAGCTGCCACTGTCCAAGCTCAAGCTATGATGGCCTAAGCCAACCGGGAGCTTGTACCCCGTCCTCATCAACAAGTCACTACTATGGCTTACCATCTAAGGGACTTCACTCGAATGAACCCTCCTACCTTCTACGAGTCTAAGGTTGATGAAGACCCCCAAGAATTCATCGATGAAGTCTCTAAAATATTTTTATCTATGGGGTTGACCACAAGTGAGAAGGCCCGAGTTGGCCACCTATCAACTCAAGGACATGTATCAAACATGGTATGTGCAATGGAGGGATAATAGGTCATTGAGGGGGTGGTCCATTGTCTTGGGAGATCTTTAAGAAGGCTTTTCTAGATCGGTTCTTTCTTAGGGATATGAGGGAGGAAAAAGTGGTGGAGTTCATCAACCTTCGCCAAGGAGGAAGAAGTGTTCACGAATATTCCTTAGAATTCATTAAATTGTCTAAATATGCTCCTTCTTTGGTTTCCAATCCTATAGACAAATGAGCCGCTTTGTGACAGGGGTGTTAAAGGACTTACAAGAGGAGTGTCATTCGGCCATGCTACATGACAATATGAACATTTCCCATCTTATGGTGCATGCTAGTATGTTTGAGGAGGCAAGGTCTAGGAGAAAGAGTAGATTTTCTTAGAGGGCAACATCATTTTATGGAGGTTCTTCAAAGATTAGGCTTGAAGTACAAGACAATCCTAAATTTAAGAAGCGCGTTTCTAATCAAGTTCCATCCAAGTTCCCTAAGGCTCGTGATGACAAGGGAAATAAACCGAGAGCTCAAAAGGGAAGGAGTGGAAACTCACTAAATGAGAAGCCTGCATGTGCCAAGTGTGGAAAGGGTCATCTTGGTGAGTGATTGGTAGGAACGGGAAATTGCTTTAGTTGTGGCAAGAGTTGTCGCAATGAGAGATTGTCAAAAATTGAAGGGTCAAGAGAGGGGTGGTCAAGCTCAAGCAAGTGGTTCTAGTGATGCTTCTAAGATGAACCGCTTCTATGCTCTCCGCTCTAGGGGTGAACAAAAGACTTCTCCTAATGTGGTGACGTGCATGTTGAAAGTCTTTACCATAGATGTATATGTTTTACTTGATCCGGGTGATACATTGTCAATTGTTACACCTCTTGTAGCTAAAAAGTTTGACATTTTACCTGATATTTTACATGAAACTTTTATAGTGTCTACACTGGTAGGTGAGTCGGTTGTTGCAAAAAGGGTGTATAGATATTGTCCTATAATGTTGCCCAATAGAGTTTCTCTTGTTGATCTAGTAGAACTAGATATTCTATATTTTTACATTATATTGGGTATGGATTGGTTGCATGCTTTCTTTGCTTCTATTGATTGTAGGACAAGGGTGGTGAAGTTTAACTTCCTAAATGAACCCGTTGTAGAGTGGAAGGGGGGAAACTCTATTCCTAGAGGTCATATTATCTCTTGTCTAAAAGCATGCAAAATGATTTCGAAGGGTTGTCTATACCATATTGTAAGAGTCCAAGATCTAGACACCGAAATTCCTCCCATTGAGTCGGTCCCCATAGTGAGTGAATTTCCGGAGGTTTTTCCTAATGACCTTCCTGGTATTCCTCCCAAACGGGAAATTGATTTTGATATCGATTTGCTACCGGATATAAACCTTATTTCAATTCCTCCTTACCGGATGGCTCCGGTCGAATTGAAAGAGTTGAAGGATCAACTCAAAGATTTTCTAGACAAAGGCTTCATTAGACCTAGTATTTCTCCATGGGGTGCTCCGTTTTTCTTTGTGAAGAAGAAGGATGGGTCCTTAAGAATGTGTATTGACTACCGCCAACTCAATAAGGTCACAATGAAGTATAATTATCCTCTCCCTCGGATTGACGATTGGTTTGATCAACTCCAAGGGCAAGTCAGGGTATCACCAACTTAGGGTAAGGGGTGAGGATATACCAAAGACGATATTCTGTACTAGATATGGTCAGAGTTCTTAGTAATGTCTTTTGGTCTCACCACTGCTCTGGCGGCGTTTATGGATTGAATTGAGTGTTTCGAAATTACCTAGATTTATAATGTCATTGTCTTCATTAACGATATCTTTGTATGTTCGAAGAATGAGGGCGATCATATGGGTCATTTGAGGGTGGTATTGCAAACCCTTAAAGAACATCAATTGTTTGACAAATATAGCAAGTGTGAGTTTTTGTTGAGGTTGGTGACATTTCTTGGTCATATCTTATCTAGTGAAAGAGTGAGGTTGATCGAAGGAAAACGGAGGAGGTGAAAAATTGGCCTAAATTTTTGAATCCAATCGATATTAGGAGTTTCTTGGTCTTAGTAGGTTATTATAAAAGGTTCGTGGATGGTTTTGCATCCATTACATCTCCCTTGACTACTTTGACCCAAAAGTATATGAAATTTGAGTGATTGGAGGCATGTGAGAGATGTTTTCAAATGTTAAAAGATAGGCTTACTTCCGCTCTGGTGTTGACCTTACAGGAGGGTACAAAGGTGTTCTTTGTGTATTCGGACGCATCACGTGTGGGTCTAGGGTGTGTTCTTATGCAATAGGGGAAAGTGATATCCTATTCTTTCGGGCAACTTAAGGTACATGAGCGAAACTATCTGACTCATGACCATGAGTTAGCGGCCGTGGTGTTTGCTTTGAAAATATGGAGGCATTACTTGTATGGCGTACATGTTGATGTTTTCACCGAGCATAAGGGTCTCCAATATGTGTTTACCCAAAAGGAATTGAATCTCTGACAAAAAAAGTGGTTAAAATTGTTGAAAGACTATGACATGAGGGATGTTCATAGGTTCTGTAGGTTGGGGGTGATATTAGAAGATTCTTCAAATGGTGGAGTCATTGTCCATCATAACTCTGAGTCATCTTTAGTGGTGGAAGTAAAGTCCAAACAACACCTTGATGAACCATTAATAGAGTTGAAAGAATCGGTTCTCGGCAAGTTAAATGAGTCATTCTACTTAGAAAGAATGGTATATTAAGGTACCAAGGGAGATTGTGTGTTCCCAATGTAGATAGATTGAGGGACCGAATCCTAGAAGAAGCCAATGGGTCCCGCTACTCAATTCATCCGGGTTCGACAAAAATGTATCATGAACTTAGAGAAATATATTGGTTGGAAGGAATGAAGAAGTACATAGAGGAGTTTGTCGCTAAGTGTCCGAATTGCCAACTAGTAAAGGCCGAATATCAAAAGCCGGGTGTATTACTACAAGAAATCCAAGTTCCTACTTAGAAGTGGGAAGACATTAATATGGATTTTGTAGTGGGTTTACCTCGGACTCAAAAGTCATATGACTCAATATGGGTGGTTGTGGGTAGGTTGACTATGTCCGCTCGCTTTACTCCCATCAAGTCTACTTATTCGGCGGAAGATTATGCTAGGATCTTCATAGATGAGATTGTGTGTCGCCATGGTATTCCTTTATCCATCATATCGGATCGGGGTGCACAATTCACATCTAGGTTTTGGAGGCCATCCCAAAAAGGGTTGGGTAATAAGGTGAAGTTAAGTACCACTTTTCATCCCAAAACGGATGGCCAAGCGGAACGTACTATTCAAACCGTTGAGGATATGCTTAGGGCTTGCATTATTGATTTTAAAGGAAATTGGGATAAGCATTTGTCTTTCATGGAGTTTGTTTACAACAATAGTTTTCATTAATCCATTTTCATGGTTCCCTATGAAGCCTTGTATAGTAGAAGGTGTAGGTCTCCTATAGGATGGTTTGAAGTGGGAGAGCCTTCGCTTCTTGGTACCGATTTGGTATAAGAATTTGGAGAAAGTCATATCATAAGGAACCGGTTGCAAACGGCCTATAGTTGGCGAAAGTTATATACCGATAATAGGAGAGGGATTTGGAGTTTGAAGAAGGTTATAAGGTTTATTTAAAAATTTCACCAATGAAAGGGGTTGTTAGATTCAGAAAGAAAGGGCAGTTGTGTCCTCGTTATATGGGTCCGTGTGAAATCTTGCAAAGGGTTGGTAATGTTGCCTATGAATTGAAAATTCCTAGTGAATTGGTTTCGGTTCATCCGGTTTTCCATGTTTCCATGCTTAAAAAATGTATTGGTGATCCCGAGTCTATTCTTCCTATTGAGGGTCTGTGTCAAGGATAACCACTCTTTCGAGGAAGTTCCGGTTCAAATTCTTGATAGGCAAGTCAAGCAGTTAAGGAATAAAGAGGTGGTTTCCGTAAAAGTGTTATGGAAGAATCACTTAGTTGAGGGTGCAACATGGGTGGCCGAGGCAGACATGAAGACCCGTTACCCTCATCTATTTGACAACTAAGGTTAGTAGTTCTCACTAATAATGAAAATAATAAATAAAATAGAAGTTGTTTTGATTTTTAGTGAAGTATTGCAAAAAGTGCATTTTTTACTCTTGCGTTACAGTGAAACTAGCATTTGATTGTTGCTCATTATCTTGTTTTGAGTTATGTTGTGCATTTTTATATGGTGAGTCTTTATGAAATGATATGTAGCATGTTGTTAAGTTGAACTTTGTGCTAATTGACTCATGTAATGCCTGTTGAGCTCATGTGTGTTGTGAGAAGGAAATGTCTCATGATGAAGTGTTTGAGCCTTATGTGGGGTAATTGAAGTTCTGAAATTTGCTTTGTTGAAATCATACTATTTATGTTGTTTTAATATTGTTGATTGTCTGGGCTGCTAGCCTTGAGTTTTTCCTTCCTTAAAAAGAATTTTAGTGTCATTTGGGGAAGAATGTTCCTAAGGGATGGATAATGTAACACTTCAAAAAAATTCAATACGAGTCTTACAGCCTAACATAGGTGCCATGGGGTCTAAATACTTTTATAAGATCTATAATGATTAATATAAGTCATTTAGGAAGTTTAGAAACCAAAACGTTTAAGAACGTTCATGATGTTTGGAAATTCGGTTTAAGGACGAACTAGCGTGCCTTAGCCTATTTGACTAGATTTTAGGAGTCTGAAATTCATGAAATTAGGTGGAAGGGTGTACAATATGTGTTAAAGGTGATTCGTGGTCGAAATATCCAGGTACGACTCCCCAAAGACCAACCAAGAGCCCTTAAGGAGGACCCTAGCACGTTGGAGGCAACACTGCCTGGGAAGTGTGCAGCAACGAGACAAAAACGATGGCTTAGTTGTAGATCGACGGGGCATCGATGCCAACCGTCATCCCACTCTTAGCCAAAATGGGGAAGCCCTCACTTTCACAAGTCTTTGACCAAGACGACGGTTGTGCAGGACATAGGGGGTTCCGTCTGTGAGGGTCAAAGTTCTTGCACGTTTTAATTTCATTTCATTTAAAATAATTAAGGGATTTAGGGTTTATTTAGGGATTAAAGGAAGATTTATTAACTAATTTAACCCCCCATATAAATAGCCCAACCTTCATTAGATTAAATACAGCTCTAAAAATAATTCCTCTTCCTTCTCTATTCTTTATCTCTCTATTTTGAAACCACCATTGAAGACAAGCTAGGGGGAGGTTTTGAGTCTGGAAAGGGGAGAATTCACCATCAATTATTCATCAATTAAGAAGGTATCAGATCTAATTCACCTTTGAGACTCTTTTCTCAAAGGGTTCCTTTAAAATGGATTTCCAAAGTTGGGTTTTCAAGAGGGTTTCACTCAATTACGAATTTGACGTTATAAACTGAGTTGTTTATGGTTTCTTTAGGTTATAATGGATATATTAACATGTATTTTAACTTGATTATGGTAATTTGTGATGGTTTAACCTAAATTGAAGAGCATGATCCTTAACCCTTAACACTAGGTTTGATCTTGGTGTAAATTGGGTTGTAATTGATTCAATTGACTTGATTATTGATTAAATCACTATTATATGACGTTTTTACACTAATCATGAACAAATTAGGATAATTTGTAGTCTTCCATGCTAATCTTGAGAAGTTATTTAGGTTATGGAAATTGGCCTAAGTAAACTTATTTTAAGCATTGATTTATGATTGAATTATGGTGTAGTAACTCCTCTAGTATTTGTTATCACGTTGATTATCGAATTATGATGTTAAACACCTAAATTTGATTAAATTAAGGGTTTATGGTAAGACCTAAATTATGAACTATGAAAAAGACTTTGTAAGTCTTAGAATCTCTATCTTTACTTCCAATTGTGATTAATTGTGGTTAACTCATGATGTTCTATTGGAGTATTCCTTTTATTAGGATTGATAGGGTGGTATGATGTTGAATTGAAGTGTCTTGACTATGTTGTGAAGTTGATTAAGGTGTATGTGTTATAAGGATGGTGATGATTACCAATGTGCCTTATGATGCTATGAAATGCTAATGTGTTAAACATCACTTATATGAATTGTTATGAAAGGACTTGTACTCATACAATTGTTATTGATCTATTGATGATGATGATTATATAAAGGGTAGACCCTATGACCTAAATTAAGCTATGATTGATAATTAAAGGCTTAAAGACATTGTAATGAAGGGACTTAGCTTAGCATAGAGTGAACTTGACAATGGGAGGTGATGACTTCCCAAAGAGGAAGATTCGCCCTATAGTTCAACATGAGATGTTGACTTCCCGAAGAGGAATACTCATCTAATAGAATCACATGAGAGGAGACCCCAATTACAAAGTGTTATGAAGAGAGAATATATTATCTCTTAGTTCTTGAACTATGTTGCCCCATAGGAAGACTAGCTAGTGGATCCACCGAGAAAGCTATGTTTATTTTTGGTTCTACTTTTGCCGGTAGACCACCTTCCATCGGCGTAAGGTTTTACGAGAACGGGTCCCACACTTAGCTTATGTGGTCTATGTTTTCTAAGGCAAGTGTTCCCTAAATTAAAATGAACAAATGAAGATGAACTAACTAAGGTGACTTTAGATGTTTGACTTAGCCTAGGTAGGGGTATGGGACTCTACCTATGTCCTGCACTAGTTTTCCTTAATGAGAGCTTTAGAAAGTGTATATCATGTATGTATATGATAAAGAATGCAAAACATGATAGTATGATGACTTTACATATAAATGATATGTGTATGTAGAGGTCTATGTGAACGTCCAAGAAGAAGTAATAAAAGTTTTGAATTTTCCGCTAAATTCGACTTATGAATGTGATGATGTAAATTAAGAGGCTAGTCCTAGTCTTCAAAAAAGGCGACGACGCCGATTACCTCTAGGGGTAAACCCGGATGTGACATATTCGGCGGAAGATTATGTATGGATCTTCATAGATGAGATTGTATGTCTCCATGGTATTCCATTATCCATAATATTGGATAGGGGTGGAAAATTCACATCTAGGTTTTGGAGGTCATTCCAAAAAGGGTTGGGTATCAAGATGAAGCTAAGCACCGCTTTTCATTCACAAATGGATGGTAAAGCAGAACGCACTATTCAAACCCTTGACGATACGCTTAGATCTTGTATTATTGACTTCAAGGGAAATTCAGATAGACATTTGCCTTTGGTTGAGTGTTCCTACAACAATAGTTACCATTCATCTATATCTATGACTCCTTTTGAGGCCTTGTATGATAGGATATGCAACTCTCCAATTGGATGGTTTGAAGTGGGTGAGTCTTCACTTTTGGGTCCCGATTAGATTTTTAAGACTTTTGAGAAAGTTCATATAATAAGAAACCGGTTGAAAATAGCCTATGGCCAGTAAAAGTCTTATGCCGACCATAGGAGAAGAGACCTAGAGTTCGAAGAAGGTGATAAAGTATATCTAAAAACTTCAGCCATGAAGGGTGTGGTGAGATTTGGCATGAAAGGGAAGTTGAGTCCTCGTTATGTATGCCCTTATAAAATTTTGCAAAGGGTTGGAAAGGTTGCATACGAGTTGAAATTTCCAAGTGAACTATCTTCGGTTCATTCGGTTATCCATGTATTCATGCTTAAGAAGTGCATTGGTGATCCCGAGTCCATACTTCCGATTGAGGATCTAGGTGTGGAAGAGAACTCTTTTATGCGGAGGTTCCGGTTGAAATCCTGATGGACAAGTGAATAGGTTGAGGAACAAGCAGGTGGCTTCCGTAAAGGTGTTATGAAAGAATCATCTAGTTGAGGGAGCAACATAGGAAGGCGAGGCAAACATGAAGTCCTGTTATCCTCATCTCTTTGCTAATTATGGGTAGTTATTCCTATTAATAATGAAAATAATGAGTTAATTTGATTTTGACATATTTTGAAATGATATGCATTATAAATTATAAAAGGTTTATGTTAAAATGAACTATCATGGAAAATTGGTCTTTTGCTTGAATTGCACTTATTTGTGTATTTGTTATGTTATTGCCTTCATAATGTGATATTGAGCATGTTGGAATGTTGAGAACGGAACTTTGGCATAATTGACACCTTAATGATATGTTGAGCCCATGTGGTTGTTGTGAGAAGGAAATTCCTCATGTTGTGATTTTGAGCTCCTATGTGTTAAAGTTTATGTTTTGAGTAATTTATGTAAATGCCATAATTTTGTGTTTAATTGAGTGGTGTAACACTCCTTGAGTTGTAACTCATGATTAATGATGATGTTGTATATTGTTGGTTGGGTTGCTAGTCTTGAGTCTATCCTTTCCCTTTTAATAGATTAGTGTCATTCGGGGACGAATGTTCCTAAAGGGGGGGGGGGGGATAATATAACACTCCAAGAAGTCAAGACCTAATCTAGATCCTAACATGATTTTATTAAGGTTTATATACTGTTTTAAGACCTAAAATAATATTTATAAGTAATCCGAGAAATTTTGGAGCCAAGACGTCAGAGAATGTCCATGACTTCCAGAAACCAGCTAAACTGAACTAGTTGACATTGCTATGTTTGGTGAAGGATTTGGAGGATCAAATGAAGTATAATACATATGAAAATACTATGATTGGTTATAGTGTGGTATAGAGGATCTAAATGTCCAATAACGATGCCCCAAGGACAACCCGAAAGGTCCTTGTGGAGGACCCCAACATGGGTGGGCAGGCAGCCTGCGTGAGTTAAGATTAAAGGGGCTACTGCGCGACGCTCATACCATACATACCCTACCGCCTCATATCACTTTTTCAAAAATAAAAATGGGAATTAGCCTCGCGACGTGGGACCAATTCCCAGATTCGGTAAAATCGTATTGTGGTATTTTGATTTCACAAAAATGCCCATTTAACACCAGAGAAATAGTCACTATGGGGTTCATCTATTAATTAGTTCGAGTTAATGGTTCTAGGATTGAGACACTCTATATTCAGTTAGTTGTAGTTGTGAGTGCACTTCTATAGGTCTTTCCAAATAATCTTCCCAAGTCTCTTCTAAGATAGAAATTGAATTGTGTGTAGCCATCTCCATTATTCCATTTAAAATGACTCCAACTGAGTTAAAAGAGTTAAAAGAGCAATTGAATGATTTCTTATATAATGGTTTTATTTGAACTAATGTCTCACCTTAGGGTGTTGTGGTCATATTTGTGAGGAAGAAGGGTGATCCATTTAGGATGTGTGTTGATTACCGCTAGTTTATCATGGTCGCCATAAATAATAAGTATCCTTTTCCGGGAACTGATGATATGTCAACTTAAGGGTGCCACTTGTGTTTCTAATATAAAACTCAATATTGCTTTCATAAACCGAGTGTACTAGAATTTGACATCCCAAAGACAATATTCAAGACCCGTTATGGTCATTAAGAGTGACTGATTATGTCTTCTAGTTTGACTGATGCTGCTGCACTTTTCCTGGACATTATGAAGAGAGAGTTTAAGCCATATGTTGACATAATTGTAATATTTTTCTTTATGGCATCCTAATTTATTCGAAGCTGATACTCATCAAGCAAATCATTTCATAATGGTCCTCCAAACTCTCACGGATAGAGTTGCATGCTAAATCTTCCAAGTGTTAGTTTTTCTTGAGTCTGTCCAATATATAGACACATTATGCATGGTGAAGGGACTTGGTTTAACACTCAAACGATTAAACTAGTGTAGAAGTAGCCTGGAACCACCTCTCCAACTAATAGAAAGAGGTTCTTGGGATTGACAGGTTATTATAGAAGGGTTTTTGTGGGTTTTTCATCCATGTTGACAAAGTTGACTTACGAAGTACTAAAGTTTCAATAGTCTGAAGGTTGTGAGAAAATCATTCACGATTTGATAACCCGATTAAATACTGCCAGTGATGACCGTATTAGAGGATACAAAAGGCTTTGTAGTGTATTGTGCTGCATCCAAAGATTGATTAGGTTTTGTACTGATTTAGAATCATAAGGTTATAGTTTATGCCTCAAGACAACATAAGTTTCATGAGAAGAACTACCCAACCCATGATCTAGAGTTTGTTGTTGTCATATATTTTTTTTTAAAAACATGGCATCACTATCACTATGGCGTTTATGTTGATGTGTTTACCAATCACAAGAGTCTTCATTATGTTTTCAGTCAAATGAGCTTAATCTCTGAGCCAAGAGCTAGTTAGAGTTGCTCAAAGATTATGACATGAGTATCCTCTATCACCCATGTAAGGCTAATGTTGTAGCTGATAATTTGAGCAGGTTGTGTATAAGAAGTACTGCTAATGTTGAGGAAGGAAACAAAATTAGCCAAGATGTGCACAGACTTGAACAATAGGGAGTCTAATTGTTGAATTCCAATAAAGGTGGATCAATTGTGATAAATTAGGCTCCTGTGTCTAAGGTGAAAGAGAAACAATACTAAGACCTTTTTTTGCTTGAATTGAAGGCAAAAGTTTAGAAGAAGAAAGTTATGACTTTTAAAAAAGGGAGAGATTGTGTTTGGAGGTATTAAGGTAGATTGTGTGTACCAAAAGTTGATAAGCTGTCAGAGAATATCTTGGAGGAAGCTCATAGTTCCAAACATTCAATTCATCCCGATACCACAAAGATATATAGTGATTTGAGAGAAGTCTATTGGTGGAGCAATAGTAAGAGGTGTGTGAACACATCAAGGTAGATCACCAAATGCCAAATTTTATAGCTCAGAATATAGATCTTTCGGAATAGAAGTGGGAAATTATTAATATGGATTTCATTATCGGCTTGTCGCGGTCTCATATGTAGTATGATTAGATTTGGGTGATTGTAAATTGAATGATTTACTCAGCCTACTTCTTGCCACTAAAGACTATTTATTCAGCGGAATTATGCAAGATTATATATTCAACAAATATTGTTACTTCATGGAGTTTTTATGTCTATCATTTCAGAAAGAGGTGAATAATTCACCTAATTTTTTTTGAAGCCTTTCCAGAAAGGTTTGGGTTCGAAGATAAATTTGAGTACTACTTTCCATACTTAGAGTGAAGGTAAACTAATGAGAACGACGCGACTTGAGTCTACACCCTGGATGAGGCCGGCACTCAAGAACCATTATTGGTCCCTAAGTGAACCCTCATCCTAGTTGACTACAAGCATAAGACTAAATCAAGCATACAAAAGATTAAAACTGGAATATATTAAGATACTCAAATACTTAACTTTTAAAATGTTTTGAACAACACACAATATATAAACTTAGTTTATAAAAACAAATAAAAGAAGATACATACTAAAACTACTCAACTTTGTCTATTTATAAAACCACTACTGTTAAAGATAGATATCGCGACGATACACATAAAATTTATAAAACTACTAACTATAAGGTAAAGGTGAAATCCTGTAGAACATAACAAGGCAGACAAAAGTTGACTGAAACTTCAAGTTGCATCAACGACGCTTTTGTTGGTGATCCTGAACATTCGTATCTACATTGAATGTACGAGCATGTAAGGGGAATTCTAAAGAACAGACATAAGCTTGTACTGATGGCAAAAAATATACTTACCTATTTTCAACTCACTGAAACATAGTTCACTGGCTCAACTCAACTACAAGGTACTCAACTTAGTGAAACATAGTTCAACTCAACCAGTTGTCCACGAGTTAGAGGAGCTATTTGGAGTAGGAGAGATTCTAACTCAAGATAATGATCTCAAACTCAACATTCTTAGATGAAACTAAAGTTACTAACCTCAAGAAAAAATCGACAAAAAATGATGTGATGGCTGGAAGACTTTTAAAACAATAGATAGTAACTCAGTTTTATAAAAAAAAACAAGAATAACTCAATTTTTGAAAATACAATAATAACTCAGTTGTATATAAAAGTACAAAGTAACTCTTTATAATATAACGTCTAACACACGCTACTTGAACTGTCGATTACTTTGACAGGGTATAGAACTTACATAATGAGTTTATCCTCTATGCTAAAAATATATAAGGAGTCAACTAAAAAGTTGTCAAGCCCCAAGCCTACACCCAAGGCGGGACTGTCACTCGAGAACCATTATTGGCCCCAAGCGAACCTCTAGCCTGACTTATATCTTAGAATAAGACTTACTCATGATAAAAGAAAGTATTTAAATACAATTACATTATATATTCTCAGTAAATAACCCATAATGTTTTAAAGATCAACATTCAACTATACAAAATGGAAATTCAAGTCTCAACATAACTGAAAAGGAAATGTAAAGACTCATGAACTAACATCAACTAGTTGTCTATGAAGCCTCTAACAATTGAGATGGATTCCACCAAGAGACTCACAACATCCTAATGAACTATTTGATAAAGTAATAAAGAGGGTTCTCCAAAAAGGAGACTCACTAACAACTCTGAATCTCAACTAAAATCAATGATACGTTGTATTTTGATCCTTGTTACCTCTATCTGCATCATAAAAAGATGCAAGTAACCTAGCATCAATGAATGCATGTACGGGCAAGCGATGGGATTACTAAAAAAGACATAACTTGAAATTTCTTGAGGTACATACCTGGTCTACTCAATTAAATTCAGTATAAAGCAATAATACAAATGCAATACAAATAAAAGCTGATAAAACATGGATAATAACTATATGTATATAGAAATACAACAATGACTCAATTTGTATGCAAGGACAAAATTTATGCTTTATTTGTATATTAAAATTCAATTAACTCTGTGTATTTAGGAAAACAAATACTTGTATGGGAGTTTCTCTAACCAAAAACCATCACTTATGAGTTATGTGATGATATAACATTTTGCCTCATGCTACTTGGGCCGTTTTATACCTTGTTGGGTGAATAGAAGTTGACTACTAAGTGAATCCACTAGCTAAGGAATCATCTAAATAGTATGATACTTTTATACTCATGATGAGTATACAGTTTATGGGGTCTATGAGTTGTATTAACCCTCCCCTATATTAGTGCTCAATACTACTTCCAAAATATAACTAGCTCATATGTTAAAAACATAACTCTTTCTTTGGTTTGAGATAATTACTCGTAAACTAGCCCAAAGGCTCTCTAGGAAACTAGTATTTTATCTCTTGCTTAATAGTTAAATATGATGACCCAGAGTACCCCATAGGTGTCACACGGCGTACTTGACCTCTCAGAGTTCTTGTACAAGCCTATAGGCTTGCATTCATCACAGAGACATTAAAAATAGTGAGGAATCAAAATGTTTCATAATAAAGTCAATAAGAATTCTTTCATAAAACGTAAGAAGAACTATGTATCTTTATCATAAACCATCTTAGAAACATCTTATTATCATAGGGTCACTGGCCTTACCTAAAAAAACTCATGGCTAATAAAAAATCTTTAATGAAAGAAAACTAGAAACATAGTCCATGACCTCGAACATATGAGTAGATACAAATCTTGAGAGAAATCTACTTCCCAAGCTTCAACTTCTACAAACCTTCACTTCCTTCCACCTATAAGTGTAGAAATTGGGAAGAATATGGAGGTAGTACATTAAATGCACTAAGTATGGCAATATGAAAAAACATGCTTTAAAGAGGACATTTTAACTGCAATATGCTTTTGATGCTAATTTGATAAAACCTGATGAATTAAGTGTAAAAGACATCACAGAAGTCATCATGAACATACAAGGTAATACTTCCATCATTCTCAACATATATCCATTTTTCTTAAGTAACCCATTAATCATTTAGACCCTCTATCAAAAGTTATCCTAAGACCCATCTTGGTAAGACATAAAGAGACCACCCATACAACCTCTTCAATACACACCTAAGTGATCATTTAGAGTACCAAAGATAAGGACATTTCATCTCAACTCAACATTTCAACATTTATTCTTAGATACTAGAGGAAACATTCATGCATTTAAGGAATCCACATAAAGACCATCCCCTAAGATAACTCAAAGTTACACTAGTGTAATGTGAAAGTAGCATCAGATTCTACTACTCCTACTTATTGCTCTTTATGAACCACCCTAGACTACGCACGTCAAAATCAATCCTTTACATAGCCTTCACTAATATTAAACACTAGATCAACATGCTTCATCAACATTAGACATTAAGTCAACTTACTTCATTACATCATATAGTAACCCATTCATTCATTTACATTACAAGGACACACCAAGACTACTTCCAATGTCTACTTGTGCAATACATATATGGCGTCCCATTGCACCACCTACCCAAAGTAGTACACCCTTAGGAAAAGCTAATTCATTTCATTTATTTGTGGGAGATATATTTAACCGACATAGACAATGAGAGTTTGACATGAAACCGATATTAACCCCTACCGGATGAGGGAGCCCCACTTGCCAAAGGTAGAGTCATTCTGTTAGCCTTAACATCGAACACGAATAGATAGTCCTATGCGGGCACATAGTTAAGGGATGAGAAAATTCCTTCTAAGTACTACATATCAACTCACGCAGAGTACTCATCTCAAGAGGTTATATTGGGATACGACATCTTAACTCACAAAGAGTATCCACCCATTTGTCAAATACACTCGGTGCTAAGTATTAGTCCCCACAGAGTTTTAGAAATTCATTACATTAATTAGATATAGGTTAAGAGATTGGTACTAATGTCACGACCGGGGAGCACCCCTTAGAAATTACAAGGCGCACTTGAGCTTTCGGAGGTCTTGCACAAGCCCATTAGCGTTAATTCATAACCTTATACGTAAAGTAGTGTGTAATTAAAACTTTTTAATATAATAACCAAAATCCATATAAAATATAAGAAAACTAAGTCTTGTCATAACAAACTTAGACACATATAATCTTATAGGGTCAGAACCCTTACATCAATTTGAAACCAAATTGTAGTCAATTACAAAGTCACTTTAGAAAAAGAAACGACAATATAATCCATGTCCTTGAACTTATGAAGATATACCAATTTTAAGAAAATGTTATTCACTTGCTTCACATCGAAGACAATCCTCACTTGCCACCTACACTTGTAGAAATAGAGAAAACATATGGAATTAGCACATTGAATGCACTAAGTATGCTGAACATGCAAGAAAACCATGCAAAAAGGGCCATTTACTTCGAGATATGGTTTAATGCTATTTTGGTATAAACCTTCATCATAAGAGGTTATAGCCGTAATACAAGTCAACAATCATATATAAGACATATTCCATGTTTAAAAAGTTAACCTTTTCATAACTTTAGGTCCTCTACCTAAAGTTACTCTAAAAATCACTTGAGTATGACATGAAAGTACACCCCATACACCCTCTTCAAACACACCTATGTATCCTCAAATCTACACTAGATAGGAATCCTTCTATTTTAACTTTCCTTTACTAAGTAAATGTTATTAATTGAAGTCATTTAAAAGAAAAGTAATCAATTAGGGGACTTCAGATAATGGTCTTGGAGGACCTATGGAAATCACCTAGCATCTTCAGAGCCTACTCTTCCAATGTGTAGATAGTGTCCTATTTCACTACCCATATGTTGTAGAACTTATCCAATAACTAGAGTGTTCATCCCATATGATGAAAATAGGCATTAACCGACATAGACCACAATAGCTAGGTATGGAATCCGGTGTCATAACAACCCCACACCATAGAAGGTGTTTTACTTGCCAAGTGTACAACTAGGACACATCCCATGCTCGCACATGGTTAAGGGATATCAAGGGCTTGTTTCTACTCTAGTCTCATCTAAAGTAGAGCTACTACCACAAGTATATCTAATACGTGCTTTGCCTTTGATCCCATAGAGTCATTCATTCATATAGGTGTATTAGATAGTGTACCATCACTAATCCCTACAAACTCATAATACTATTTCAAAGAATGTGTCCCCTAGGACTTCCAATCAATTTCTATTAGGATAACTCTTATGAATTTCTTAAAGATGATCGCATGCTGTTCCGGCAACCTTATCTCTAAGTCCATCATTCCACTCAAGAAGGAGGCACCATATAGGTCCATTCCCTCAAGGGTTCTTTTCAACCTTCTTTTCTTATTCAAGGTTTCACATTCTCTTAGGGTCTTGACACATAAAGAAGGGGCACTATACTAAGGTCTACCGGTTCAAGAGATGCTCTAGAATACCTCATTTAGCAATTCAAGGAAGGGAACCTACTCTAGGTATACCGATCCTAGACTCCCATTCATAAGCTTATTTAACACAATAGAATTACCAACTAGAGACAACTAGTCTACTAATACAAGATACAACATCATTCTATAAAGACTCTTCTTAGTCCTTCGACATTATATATCAACAACTAGAGAGGAAGAATATTCAGTTATCTCATTATAGCACCCACAAAATATCATATACACATCACATGAACACCTTCACTTCATACCTTCACATATACCATATCATGCAAATACCATACTCACATAATAATGCCAACAAGGCCATGTTTATATCATTTATAAGTGGACCATACCAATCGATAGCAATTCTATGCTAAACAAAGGAATTAGGTCAATTCACCATCTTCTAATAGCCACAATCACCATTCCTTATCATTTTCGACAATTTCACATGATAAAAGATCTTTGCAATAGCAATATACAATACCCATAAGGCTAAGACCACCAATTCATGCATATAAATGATTCAGTCAATACCCAATATACATATCAACATTATAAGTAAAGCTATGAACAATTCTAACATTAATGAGTACATAATTAAATAACCCATAACACTCTACACATGAATTCCACCTCATTAGATCATAACCAATACACTCACTTTAGAACCAAAGTTAGGAATTCAACGAATAAATGGGTTCATGGATGTTTGTCTCATAAAACTATCAATTAACATTGAATGCTTCATAAAACATCCATTAAAATCTTTTAATGCACGAACCCATGCTTAGATTTTTAAATAGGGTTTAACGATTTTCGAGATCTTTTTAGAATCCTTTGAAAATGGCTCCTTGAATGAAACAAGAATCAAGGATTAAATCACCATATCTTAGTTAGAATCTATCCACGAAATTAGGTTGAAAACTTAGAGAAGCCGATCTTCTTATCTTGGAGCTTGAAGATTCATCAATGGAGGATTTGACTAAAGTGGCCTTCTCATCGTGAGATGCGGCCGTCGTTGTCTCTATGCTGCAGTATTGTTGGTCACTTATGTGCCTTCTTTACAAGGTATCATGGTAGTAAGTGTCATGAAACCTTACCAACAACAAAGATGTCGTCCACTATAATGCCAACGTAGTTAATTTAGTGCAATTATAATACTACTATTTAATTTGGGGTTTTTGAAATAATGAGTTAAAGGAAGGTTTTAATAGTTAAAACTGTATATATTAGTGATATAAACCCTTTAAAACTAACAACACTTAATAAAAACAAAAATAGAAAATATTTGGAATTACCATATTGGGGCAGCCCCCAGGGACCACACCCAACTTGATGGCTCATGAAGAACTTCACGGCAATGTTGACGGCTCGTGGTCCTTGGGGTAGTTAAAGCCAACTTTGCCTTGCCAAGAACCCACATGGCTAAGTCATTTCCACAAACATGTTCACGGCTATGGTCATTACCACTGGCCGTGGAGTGGCTCATGGAAGTTGGGGCAGTGGCTTGGACATAGTGCCTAGTCTCACATGCCACCAAGGCAACTTCATGACCACCTTTATGATCCGTGGTTAATACCACAGACCGTGAAGTGCTCGTGGAAACTTGAGGCAGTGTTGAGCTAAGGTTAGAAGCCATGGCCTTTTGCTTAGGCCCTTCCTTCCTTTTTTTGGCACAAGACCAAGCACTAAAAACACATTTTAACGTATAGTCTAGCACATACCTTGACGTTGAATCACTTCAACTCATTCCACAAGATTTTCAACTATCTCCCACTACATAAACACATAAGCCAACTAGACTAGTTCACGAAAGTCGTGATCATCCCTTGATGTTTAAACTTTAAACTCCTCATATTAGATGTTGAAAGTCAAAACTCATCATTTTAACAAGTTATAAACTCATGACACACAATTGAAGCTCTATATCACCCTAGTTCATTTTGAGGGTTGTTACAACTAAGTAATACATCTCAACTCACGGAGAGTACTCATCTATAGAGGTTATGATTGGAAACTACATCTCAACTCACGAAGAGTATCCAACCCCCACCCTACCATTCATTTATTGGAAAGCTCTTAGGAATAGTGAGGTCGCTACTAGAGACTGCATCCCAACTCACGAAGAGTGTCCACCCAAAAATCCCCCCTATCAATTTATTAGAGTTCTATTGAGAAAACCTTTCAATAGACTCTCACTCATTAGCTTCATTCATTCATTCATTGTGTGTGTGAGTATATGTGAGAAAACCTTTTACATAAACACCATCATTCATAACATTGTCTTCTAACATGATCATACCATATTCATTATTGTCCACACACAATAATACTGCATGTTCACATTATAATTCAATTAGACATACTATCTGCAAGATCCGCATTGATTACTTCATAACACATCTCCATAAATATACTTTATAACAACACTTTACTTCACATTCTATGCATTCAAGGCCATAATAGGAATTCACATATACAATGATATATATCAAGTAAGCATTGCCACCATAAGTGGACCATACCACACAAGATCAATTCAAGAAGAAGTAGAACAATTTAGGTCAACGCACCCTTTATCCAAGCTTTGATCACCTTTTCTCAATTCATCATAATGAGGCATAAATGGCAGTAGATAACCATATTTCAACATAGTATAAACACAGTTCTAACAATATCCAATCACATTCATCAGACCTACTTCATAAGAAAAAATTATAGAATTACGAGGATCATGGGCTCATGGAGGTTTTTATTATAAGATCATCAATTTATATTAAAAACCATCATAATTCACCCATTAAAACATTTTAATGCAAGAACCCATGCTTAGAATTTGAAACAGGAACTTTTATGATTTTTAAATCTTTTGAAAAGCCTTTGGATTGGCTCCTTGAATGAGAGAAGAATCAAGGATGAATTACCATGCCTTATTGGTAGAAAACCCATGAAATTAGGGTTGAAACATGGAGAGTTTGACCTTCTTCGTTGGAGCATCAAAACTTCATCAATGGAGGTTTTTGGGGAAAGAAAATGGAGAGCATTTGATTTCAACTTGAGGTTTTTGTTTTGATTGTTGAATTGGGATTAAAATTTACTCAAGAACCGTGTAAAGTAAATCCCAAAATTACCCAAAACATTCCTACAATAATTGGACCTTTTAATTAAGACTAATATTATTTTAAAGTGAGGCGACCAAATATGGGACATGGTTGCGCATTGCGCGTACAGCTCCAAATCATGGATCTAGAAATTAATTTGAGGAAGAATAGTTCATGAATATCCCACGTCGCAAGGAGAAATTTTTCCCTTAAAGTAGAGGCTACGCAACGCGCAGGCAGTGCCAAAAACATGCTGCCCGACAGCATTCTTGACCAATGTTTGGGTCCTCCTCAAGGACCCTTAGGATGGTCCTCGGGGAGTCAAACACAAACAGTTTGACCCTAAACATGTTATTAATACACTAGGGTCACCTCCACTGTTTTTAGACTCCAAAAAATACATAAAAACAAGGCAAACATAAAATGGGCACTAGCACGCACAACGCTAGTTTTCAGACGTGTTGATCATCCTTTGACGTTTACTTGAACTCTGTATGACTAAATTATAAAGATATTCTTCATTATTTTAACACATTATTAACTCATAAAACACATATGAATCTCTAGTTGGTCCTATTTTCATTTTAGGGTTGTTACAAGAAAGCATTTACTCTTTATACTGAAAAACTAGCTTAGAGGCTCTGTTAGAAATCGGTTTTTCCTTTCTTGTTTCGTTGTGAAAACAATTACTATTTAGGAATACATAGTCCTCATATACTATTATTGAATAAATGAACTTCACTTTTTAGTCTTACTCAACTAAAAACTCAAGTCTTAAAACAAGTATAAAGCATTTGCAAAAGACTTTCAGAAGGAGACTAAGAATACTCTAGACTTGGCTCTGAACTTTCATTAAATTTGAATTTATAGATTCCAGGATTTTTGTGTGTTATAGGAAAGATATTGAGGAACAGGTTCGCGATGCGGACCTGGTACCCAAATTTGCCCGAGTTTTTTCTTCGTCATTTTCTAAACACCAATTTGCCTACACTGGATTCTTTTTTAAATTCCAACATAGATTTATATACCCAGTATATGGACACAAGAATATATTCATAAAAAACACTAAAATCGACACGATTTTCTCATGAACTCAATAATACCATCAAATCTCAAGAAAACATTAAAGAAAACAATCCAACCTCGTCAACTTTAAACTTTCTAGATTGAATTATTGAACTAACACATGAGTAACGGGTGGGTGAACGAACCCAATGTTATGAAATTCTCACATACCTCTTTAGGGATCAACCATTGGGAAAACGACTTCGATTCCGTAAGGAATCTACATGTACTCCTTGACTTTTCTCCTTATTTACTTCTCTCAAAGCCCTAGTGTAATTGTTAATTGCGTAAACTCAACCAACTCAGTTTAGACCCAAAATATTTAACAAAAATGAATTAAACCAATTGGGTATGGAAATACAAAAATACCCCATTAAAATCAGATTAAAGTTTGTTTATCTAGACAAATTAACTTCAAACGGGCATATGTCCCTCATACAAGCTTGATAATTTGAAAAATCGGTTGTGTAGGAAAGATAATTCAAATACATCTCATTTAATGTACTATAGCACATCTAACTCATCCTGCAGTGAGAATTATGGTCGTTTGAAGTTGACCCAAAACTCATATTTCACATGACTTAGCCAAATTTCAGTTGTTTCATTCTTTTCAAATATGGTTTCTTTCTAATTCTAGTTCTTTCCAATAGTGGGGTATTACAATATCTCCCCATTGAAACCATTTGTCCTCGAAGTAGATTACACTTACTAGACTAAGGGTGTAACATGTAACATTCAGCGTAACATGTAACAAGCAAATTTACCACATTGAGTATATCAATTAAACAATACTAAGAAGAGAATTTGTACCTTGATCTAAAATATTTCTAGGATCAAAGAGATATGAATATCTCTTCTGTATATCATCTTCAGCTTCTCAAGTTGCCTCTTCAACAAATTGGTTTTTCCACAAAACTTTGACTAATGGTTCTTCCCTGGTCCTAAACTTGCGTACTTGACGATCTAAAATCTGAACACGAATCTCCTCATCGGAGAAGCTATTCTTAATACCAATATCTTCAGTTGGTATAATAATGAAGGATCACCTATACACTTTTTCAACATAGAAATGTGAAAAATTAGATTAACTGCTGGAAACTCTTGTTGTCGCTCCAACTCATAAGCCACATTACCAATCCTTTTTGAAATGATGTAAAGATCAATATTCTGGTGACTAAGTTTACCTTTCTTACCAAATCTCATAACACCCTTCATGGGTGAAACCTTCAAGTGTACCCAATCCTTTACTTTAAACTCTATGTCCCTTCTCCTAACATCAGTGTAGGAATTCTAGCGACTATGGATTATTTTCTACCTCTCTTGAATAACCTTCATTTTATCATAGATTAATTAACTAAGTTTGGTCCTATCAACCCAGATTCACCAACTTCAAACCATCCAATAAAAGATCTGCATCTTCTCTCATAAAGAGCTTCATAAGGAGTCATTTAGATGCTATAATCGTAACTATTGTTTGTTGTAAGTAAACTCAATGAGAGGTAGCTGATCATCCCAATTACCTTCGAAATCAATAACAAAGGTCCTCAACATATCTTCTTGATAATATTCCAAAGCTTTCGTATGTTATCCTTTACTTGTATAGATAAGCCCTATATTATAAAGTATAAAACTTTGATCATAGGGATAAATTTCTAGTCGCATTTGTTTTTAAAAACATTCTTGGACAATGAAAAAAAGTCTTCTTTTATTCTTCTCTTAACTTAAGAATCAAGTAAATGTAACACTTTGAAAATCCAAGACGAGTCTTAGAGCCTAACATAGGTGCTATGGGGTCTAAAAACTTCTTTAAGACTACTTTAATGAATATAGGTCATTTAGGATGTTTAAGAATCAAAACGTCCAAGAACGTCCAAGACGTCCGGAAGTTGGTTCAAAGGGGTACTACCGTGCCTTAACCTATTTGACTAGATTTTAGTAGTCGGAAATTCTTGAAAAATAGTTAAAGGGTAGCTAATAGGTGTTTAAATTGTTTCATGGTTGAAACGTTCAGTTATGAATTCCCAAGGACTAACCAGGGGCCCTTGAGGAGGACCCCTACAAGTTGAGGCAACACTGCCTAGCAATGTGCATCAACGGGACAAGCTACTGTCCTTGTGTGGACTGACAGGGCATCGATGCCACCGAAGTCCCACTTAACCAATTCTTGGAAGTCCCTTACCTGCATAGTCTTTGACCAAATCGATGGATGTGCAGCACGGAGGAAGGCTTGGTCCGTCGACTGACCCACGATCCATCGATCGTGGTGTTGTCTGTGACATTGCCAATTTCCTACACATTTTAAGTTAGTCTCATTTAATTAATTAAGGTGTTAGGTGTATGTTTAGGGGTTTAATGGAGTCTAATTAAGTGATTAAGCCCCAATACAAATACCCCCAACCCTAATAAATCTAAACACAACTCACAAATTAAACTCTCTTCATTCTCTCATCTTTCTCTCTCTATTTGGAAACTACCACTGAAGACAAGCTAGGGGGAGGTTTTGGGGGCTTGAAAGGGAAGAATTTACCATCAAAACTTCATCAAACGATAAGGTATGAGATCTAATTCACCTTTGAGACTCTTTCCTCAAAGGGTTCCTTCAAAATGGATTTCAAAAGTTGAGTTTTCATGTGGGTTTCAACCAGTTATGAAATTGATGTTGTGATTTGAATTTTTTATGGTTTCTCTAGGATATAATGGATATATCAGCTTGTCTTTTAACTTGATTATATTCAATGGTGATGGTTTGATTCCATTTGAAGACTATGATCGTTAACCCCTAACCCTAGGTTTGATCTTGATGTAAATTGGTTTGTGATTGATTCAATTGTCTTGATTATGGATTAAATCACTATTAGATGATGTTGTTACACAATCCTTAACTAATTGTACTGAATTTTTGTCTTTCATGCTATTCTTGAGAAGTAATCTAGGTTATGGAATATTGGCCTAAGAAATCTTGTTTTAAGCATTAATTTGGTATTGGATTATGGTGTAGTGACAATTCTAGTATTATTATAATGTTGAGTATTGAATTATGAGGTTGAACATCTAAATTGGCTTGAATTGAAGTTTTGTGGTAAGACGTAAATGATGAACCATCAAGGAGACTTGGTAAGCCTTGGAATCTCTATCTTTACTTCCAATTGTGATTAATTGTGGTTAAGTCATGATGTTATATTAGAGTATGTCTTATATTAGGATGATAGGGTTGTATGATGTTGAATTGAAATATCTTGACTATGTTGTGAGGTTGATTAATGTGTATGTGATATAAGGATTGTGAAAACTATCTATGTGCCTTGATATGCGATGAAATGCTAATGTGTTAACCTCACTTATATGAATTGGGATGAAAGTACTATACTCATGCAATTCTTATTGAGATATTGATGATGATGATTATACAAGGGGTAGACCCTATGACCTAAACTAAGCTATGATTGATAGTTAAAGGAATAAAGACATTTCAATAAAGGGACTTAGCTTAGTACCGAGTGAACTTGATAATGGGAGGTGATGACTTCCCTAAGAGGAAGATTCGCCCTATAGTTCTATGTGCGATGTTGACTTCCAAAGAGGAATACTCATGCAATGGATTCCCATGAGAGGAGGCCTAACCTACCAAGTGGTATCAAGAGGGAATATACTATCTCTTAGTTCTTGAACTATGTTTCCCACATAGGAAGACTAACTAGTGGATCAACCTAGAAAGCTACGTTTATGTTGGTTTTATTTTGGCCGGTAGACCACCTTCTATCGGTGTAAGGTTTTACAACACCGGATTCCACACATAGCTCTTGTGGTCTTGTCGGTTAAGGCAAGTGTTCCCTATATTAAAATAGGGTAATGAAGTATAAACTAACTAAGGTGACTTGAGAGGTTTAATTTATCCTAAGTAGGGGTATGCGACTCTACTTATGCCTTGCACTAGTTGACCTTGATAGAAGCTTTAGGAAGTTGATATTATGTATGCATATGAAAATGACGTATATGATGATAATATCTTGATGGTACAATATAAATAATATTATATGATTTTGACTTATCCATATGAGCATGAAATCAGATTATATTTTTCATGTTGGACATTGGATATGTTTTCTTGTTAAGTCTACTTGGTTGAGAAAGGTTATGGGGCTTTACTTGGTCATTGCACTTGTTTACTTTATAAGGATTCATGAATATTTGTATTGCTTATTATGATATATTTGACTCTTAACCATGCTTGTGAAACTATTCCTTGATGATAGGTTTGTAGTAAATCATGGGTTCAAGAATGATTGGGATACATATTACTTGTTTGAGTCGGTAAGCATGTTGTGTTGATTGATATGACTTGCTTGATTATGAATTATACTTTTTAAAAGGGAAAAATGGCATGTTCTGACTAAATGTCCCTTTTTAGCATTTTTTGATATTATTTGTGCATATGGTCTCATACTTAGTACATGTGGAGTATTAACCCCATTTTCTTCCCTTTTCCCAAATATTTTAGGTTTCGGTTGTTGAAGGCTCATTCAGATGACTTGAAAAAGGCTTGAATATTCTCTATCATCCAAGTTGGTAGGTACTCACTTTGCTAGGGCGATGCAAGTATCTTGCCTATGAAGTTCCTTTGTTTTTCTAAGACTTTTATGTTCAATTCCACTTTCATTGTGTACGACTTGTATAAGCCCATATGTCGCTTCTTTACATTTGATGTAGGGCTATGCCCATATTGTGATGATCGTTTAGATGGTATGAGACGAGACAATCTTTGAAATTATCTTTCTATCTTATATATATGTATGATCAATAAAAGTAGAAGGCTATGTAACCTTCATATACAAAGGGTCTATGTATACTCGATACGTATATATTATTTTTATGTAGAGGTATATGTAAACCTCAATGTATATGGAATGAACGTTTTAAATTTTCTGCATTTTCAACCTATGAATGTGATGACATGATACTAAGAGGCTAGTCTTTGTCCTCAAAGAGGGTGACAACGCCGATTATGTCTAGGGGGTAAACCCGGATGTGACAAATTTGATATCAGAGCATGATGTTTAATATAGTTGAGTTATGTCTAACTATATACCACGTCTATGTAGGTTTGTATTCATAATTGTGAATCTCGCCACACTTATGAATGGTAACCTATGTGATGCCTAGGAATCACTCTCTTTCTTGGAAATTCTATATTGTGCCGATAGAGTATACTTATGGTGTGCTTTAGCATCTAATCCTATTGTTGTGCTTATAGAAAGAATGAACACTCCAAGGAATGCGGCTCAAAGACATTGAAGAGGAAATTGCCAATGCGGGAGCTCCTCCCCGTGGTGAGTAAGTTCCTCCACTTGAAAGAAGATGCTCATGTTGACCAAGCTACAGTCAATCCTCCACCCCTGACGGATGGAGATATATGAGCTTCCCTAATTCAATTGGCTCAAACCGCTACTGTCCAAGCCCAAGCTATGATAGCCCAAGCCAACAGGGAGCTTGTACCCCGTCCTCATCAACAAATCACTACTATGGTTTCCCATCTAGGAAGCTTCACTCGGATGAAACCTCTTACATTCTACAGGTCTACAGTTGATGAAGACCCCCAAGAATTAATCGATGAAGTCTCAAAAATTTGTTTATCTATGGGGTTGACCACAAGTGAGAAGGTCGAGTTGGACACCTATCAACTTAAGGACGTGGCATAAGCATGGTATGTGAAATGGAGGGATAATAGGCCATTGAGGGATGGTCCATTGACTTGGGAGATATTTAATAAGGCTTTTCTAGATCGGTTCTTTCCCAGAGAGATGAGGGAGGAAAAAGTGGTGGAGTTCATCAACCTTCGCCAAGGAGGAAGGAGTGCTCGTGAATACTATTTGGAATTCAATAAATTTTCCAAATATAATCCTTCTTTGGTTTCCAATCCTAGAGACAAAATGAGCCTCTATTTTACAGGGGTGTCGGAGGACTTACAAGAGTAGTGGAATTCAGCCATGCTACATGACAACATGAACAATTCCTGTCTTATGGTGCATGGAAGAAGCGTTGAGGAGTCAAGGGCTAAGAGAAACAGTAGATATTCTAGGATGGCAAGATCATTTGATGGAGGTTCTTCAATGAATAGGCTTGAAATAAAAAACCAGACTAGATTTAAGAAGCGGGTTTCTAATAAAGTTCCATCAAGTTCCCTAAGGCTCATGATGAGAAGGAAAATAAATTGAGAGATAAAAAAGGAATGAGTGGAAACTCGCCAAATGAGAAGCCTACATGTGCCAAGTGTGGAAAGGGTCATTTTGGTGAGTGCTTGGTAGGAACTTGAAATTGCTTTAGTCGTGATAAGAGCGGTCACAAGATTAGAGATTGTCCAAACATGAAGGGTCAAGAGAGGGCTTGTCAAGCTCAACCAAGTGGTTCTAGTGATGCTCCTAAGAGGAATTGCTTCTATGCTTTCCGCTCTAGGGGTGAGCAAGAGACTTATCCCAATGTGGTGACTGGTATGTTGAAAATCTTCTCTATTGATGCATATGTCTAACTTGATCCCGGTTCTACTTTATCATTTGTTACACCTCTAGTAGCTAAAAAGTTTGATATTTTACCCGATATTTTGCATGAACCTTTTATAGTGTCTACTCTGGTAGGTGAGTCGGTTGTTGGAAAAAGGGTGTATAAAAATATTCCAATAATGTTGCCCAATAGAGTTTTTAATGTTGATCTAGTAGAACTAGATATTCTAGATTTTGATATTATATTTGGTATGGATTGGTTGCATTCTTGCTTTGATTTTAATGATTGTAGGACAAGGGTGGTGAAGTTTACCATTCCAAATGAACCCGTTGTAGAGTGGAAGGGGGGGAATTCTATTCCGAGAAGTCGTATTATCTCTTGTATAAAAGCATGCAAAATGATCTCTAAAGTTGACTATACCATATTGTAAGAGTCCAAGATCTAGACTCCGAAATTCCTCCCGTTTAGTCAGTCCCCGTAATGAGTGAATTTCCGGAGATATTTCCTAATTACTTTCCCGGTATTCCTCCCAAACGGGAAATTGATTTTTGTATTGATTTGCTACCAGATAAAAATCCCATATCAGTTCCACCTTATCGGATGGCCTCGGCCAAATTGAAAGATTTGAAGGCTCAACTCAAGGATTTACTAGATAAGGGTTTTATAAGGCCTAGTACATCTGCATGGCGTGCTACTTTTTTTTTGTATAGAATAGGGGTGGGTCCTTGAGGATGTGTATTGATTACCGCCAACTAAACAAGGTGACCATTCAGAATAATTATCCTCTCCCTCGGATTGACGACTAGTTTGATCAACTCCAAGGGGAGAGCTACATTTTAAAAACTCACTTGAGATCGGGGTATCACCGACATAGGATGAGAGGTGAGGAAATACCAAAGATGGCATTCTGCACTAGATATGGTCATTATGAGTTGTTGATAATGTCTTGTAGTCTCACTAATGATCTGGTGGAGTTTGTGGACCTAATGAATAGGGTGTTTCAAAATTACCTAGATTAATTTTCCATTGTCTTCATTGACGACATCTTGGTATATTCGAAGAATGAGTGTGATCACATAGATTATTTGAGGGTGGTATTGCAAATCCTTAGGGAACATAAATTGCTTGCCAGATATAGAAAGTGTGAGTTTTGGTTGAGGTCGGTGACATATGTAGGTCATATCATCTGTAGTAAAGGAGTTGAGGTTGATCCAAGGAAAACGGAGGAGTGAAGAATTGGCCTAGACCATTGACTCCAACCGACATTAGGAGATTCTTGGAACTAGCGGGTTATTATCGGAGGGTCGTGGATGGTTTTGTGTCCATTGCATCTCCTTTGACTACTTTGACCTGAAAGAGTATGAAATTTAACTGGTCGGAGGTGCGTGATAAAAGCTTCAAATTTTTGAAAGATAGGCTCACTTCCACTTCGACGTTAACTTTAACGGAGGGTACAAAGGGTTTTGTTGTGTATTGTTAATAATCCCGAGTAGGTTTGGGGTGTGTGCTTATGCAACATGGGAAAGTGATAGCCTATGCCTTAAGGTACATGAGAGAAACTATCCCACTCATGACCTTGAGTTAGCGGTCGTGATGTTTGCTTTGAAAATTTGGAGGAATTTCTTGTACGGTGTACATGTTGATGTCGTTCTGACCATAAGAGTCTCATATATGTGTTTACCCAAAAGGAGTTGAATCTCTGACAAAGAAGGTGGTTAGAATTGTTGAAAGATTATGATATGAGTGTCCTTTATCACCCCGACAAGGCTAATGTGGTTGTGGATGCCCTAAGTCGTATGACTATGGGTAGTGTATCCCACATTGACGAAGCCAAGAAGGATCTAGTGAAGGAATTTCATAGGTTGGCTCGGTTGGGGGTGAGGTTGTAAGGTTCTCTGAATTGGGGTGCTATAGTCCATCATAACTCTGAGTCATCTCTATTGATTGAGGTGAAGTCCAAACAACACGTTGATCAACCATTAATGGGGTTGAATGAATCGGTTCTCGACAAGTTAAATGAGTCATTCTCCTTAAGGGGGATGGTGTGTTAAGGTACCAAGGGAGATTGTGTGTTCGCGATGTAGATGGGTTGAGGGACCGGATCCTTGAGGAAGCCCATGGGTCCCTCTACTCCATTCATCCGGGTTTGACAAAAATGTACCATGACTTAAGGGAGATATATTGGTGGGAAGGTTTGAAGAGGGACATAACAGAGTTTGTCACTAAGTGTCCAAATTTCCAACAAGTAAAGGCCGAACATCAAAAACCGAGTAGCTTACTGTAAGAGATCCAAATTCCTACTTGTATGTGGGCATACATCAATATGGACTTCGTATTGGGTTTACCTCGGACTCAAAAGTCATATGATTCCATAATGGTGGTTGTTGATAGAATGACTAAGTCTGCTCGCTTTATTCCTATCAAGTGTACTTATTCGTCAGAGGATTATGCTAGAATCTTCATAGATGAGATTGTATGTCGCCATGGTATTCCGTTATCCATCATATCAGATCGAGGTGGACATTTCACATCTAGGTTTTGGAGATCATTCAAAAAAGGGTTGGGTACTAAGGTGAAGTTAAGTATCGCTTTTCATCCTCAAACGAATGGTCAAGCGGAACACACTATTCAAATCCTTGAGGATATGCTTAGGGCTTGCATTATTGATTTTAAAGGGAATTGGTATAAGCATTTCCTTTGGTGGAGTTTGCTTATAATAATAGTTATCATTCACCCATCTCCATGGCTCCCTATGAAGCCTTGTATGGTAGGAGGTGTAGGTCTCCTATAGGGTTGTTTGAAGTGGGTGAGCCTTTTCTTCTTTGTCTCGATTTGGTTTATATGACTTTGGAAAAGTTTCATATCATAAGGAACCAGTTGCAAATGTCCTATAGTCGGCAAAAGTCTTTTGCCGATAATAGGAGAAGGGATTTGGACTTTGAAGAAGGTGATAGGGTGTATTTTAAAATTTCACCAATGAAAGGGGTGGTTAGATTTGGCAAGAAAGGGAAGTTGATTCGTCGTTACGTGGGTCCCTATGAAATCTTGCAAAGGGCTGGTAAGGTTTCCTATAAATTGAAACCTTCTTGGTCCCTTTCCCAAGATACCCCCTAAGGTTCAGATGAATCTATTCCAAAAACTAGGATTGTTCCCTGTTGCATGTCCCTGTCACTAGCTCCCATTGAATCATAGGTTGGTTATGTTTGCTGGTAGTAAACTAGAGATGAAACGTGTTTTCGTGATGATTATGTGTTTATATGTCTGTTTGGAAATATGTGACTTTGATGTTTCCGGAAATGTAATTACGTGTGTATGTGTGTGTTGCCGTGGCAATTGTTCATGGTTTAGGACTTTAAATGGCATGATAGTTCTTTATATTTCATGTACACATGATGATGTAAATGTGATGTTATATGAGTTGAATGTGGCTGATTTGAGGGATAATATCTTGTCTAAACGAAGCCATGAAAACGCACCTAAATCATTCTAAATGCACTACTAAATTCCCCTAAGAACTAAGGTGTAACTTGATGAAAGGATGCTGAAAAATTAAAAGAAAGTTTTCATCTTCTAGTGATGAATTTCGCTCAGCAAAGAGGGTAATGTTAAAAAAATAAAATTAAAACAAGTGAGGTCATGGAGGATTGAACCCGTGACTTCACCATGTTAAAAACCATGAAAATAAAGAAGTAAAAAGAAATGCGGTGAAGGGGATTCGAACCACGGTATTGGCTGGAAAATGTAACTTAAAAGAAAAAAATAAGAAATTAAAGGAGTGGGATTCGAACCCATCACCTCTCAATCAGATTTAAGGAGGAGAATAAACGAAAAATAAAGGGGGAGGCATGTGGGAATCGAACTCACGACCTCTTAGGAAGATTAAGGAGGAGAATAAAAGAAAACTATAGGGGGAGGCGAGTTGGAATCGAACCTACGACCTCTTAGGCAGATCAAGGAGGTGAATAAAGAAAAATAAAGGGGGAGTCTTTTGGGAATCGAACCTACGACCTCTTAGGTAGATTTTAAGGAGGAGAATGAAAGAAAAATAAAGGGGGAGGCGTGTGGAAATCGAACCCACGACCTCTTAGAAAGATTTAAGGAGAAAAATAAAAGAAAAATAAAGAGAGGTTGTGGGGGTTTGATCCTACAACCTCATAGTCAACTCGAAATAGACAAGGAGAAATAGATTAAAAAAGGGGCTGTGGGGGTTTGATCCCACAACCCCTTGGCCAAGAAAGAGAATTTTCAAAGTATAGAACTAAAAAGGAAATTGTGATGTTGGGGCTCGATATAGGGTCCCAATGTCACGTGGACTGGAATTAAATAAAAATAAAAATATGAAGTGTTGTCCAAGGGATTTTAAACCGGGTTCCCTTGCCTAAATTCCATATTGATACATAAGTCATACGTGCATTAAATATTCAAGAATAATGCTGCCTACTTAGATCGAAATCAAGATCTTGGCATACATACAAGATGTATAAGTCTTGTACTATATAATCTTAGGAAGATATGAATCACTTAAACGAACGATGAATGAAGCCTCACGACTTGTATGTATGTTTATTGTCACCCTTGGGGTTATTGTTGTTAGCTTTTGAGCAATAAATTGCCTATGGGGGCTATGATGTCGTCTAAGAGGACTATGTTATTACATAAGAGTGCTATGTGTTTCCCATGGGGCGATATCGATACCAAAGAGTGTTATGTGTTGCCTATATGGCTATTTCGACATCAAAAAGGCCTATGTGTTACCTACAAGCATTTGTTAATGCAAGAGAAAATTTTGTGCACCTCACACAGCCATGATGTTTCCTAAGAGAGCTACGCGTTTCCTATGGGGTTATATTGTTGTCAAAAAAGTCTATGTGACTTCTTACAAAGACAATGGGCTACTGATAGGGGTATGTAGATTGATTTGGACCCTTTTAGGCTTATAGGGGACTAGGTAGGTGGTGATTTTTTACCTACCAAGTTGATGGGGGCTTGGTTAGGTTGATATTTTATAATTTTTGTATTTTTAGATTTAGTAGTGGGTTCGCATGCTTATCTAAATATTGAGTTCCTTACCTCATTGCTTTCGGTATATTATGTTACTTGCCCATTTAGTCTATTGCCTTTCATACTATGTACATTATTTCGTATTGACATACCATTTCTTGGTGGCACTGATTCAGGCAGGCAGATCCCGACAGACGACCTAGAAGACCAACTCTGCAACATGATTGACTTCTATCCAGTTGGCTATCCCGTTTCCTCCTGAACTGTCAGAGTTCGGAGGTCTTTTAACTTTTGTTGTATATAATTTTATAGGTAGGATATGTCTTGTCCCGCCAATCTTTAATACTCTAAGAGGCTTGCAGACTAGTGTGTGGGGTGTATATTTACTTTATGGACATATTGTCCTAGTTCACTTTTTGTTGAAGCTTGTGACTTGATATATACCTTCTTTCATTTTGGTATCGAGATCATGGTGGCCGACGAGCCAATCTTGACTTTTGTTCTAGTTGGCTGTAAATTTATATCAACTCTTGGCTGTAGTTATTTCCTATATATATCTAATGACAGGGGCCTTGCTGGCCGAGGGCTTTGTTTTGAGATGATATACACTTGTTTGTTTTCTTGATTGTGTGTAGTTGTAATGCGCTAGTAGCAAATGATTCAACAGGGTCGGCTCGAGCCTGAGTTTTTGCATTAGGAGCAATTTGCTACCCATGAGTTTTGGGGCATAATAATATATAATGTTGCCACATAAATATTAGCATTTTGTAGCGGATTTAGTGGGTTCTTTTTATTTAAGTGTTAGTGGGTTAATCCATATAGATTTATAAAATTGTTGACGGAATATATCGTAAACCTTATAAACTTATCAATAAATATTATTTGGATACTCAAACTATATCTTGTTTTATTGAGCATCTGAACACATAAAATAATATTCCTATCAAACACTTCAGGCTCAAATTTTCAAATAGGCTAAGTGTGTATTCGCGAATGTGTATTACTTAGATAAGTTATTCATATATAATCTGTCACTTCCTATAATTATACACATCAATCTCTGTTGGAACATACAAGAGAAATCATGACATTAATGATAATGCATATAGTTAAAAGATATGACATATTTTAAATGGTTTTGTTATCAATGTAATGAGGGTTTTAACACACGTTGTATAATGTTTTTCAAAATTTGAATCGAAAGTATATAATAAAGACATTTTATCATGTATTGATTAATAGCCTCCATTTGTAAATACTTTAAGCCCATAAATTATGGGATGATTCACAAGGCCAATCCCAATTTCAGTTGTTCAAAAGACTTGATATCGGCCCAGATTAAAAGTACTCAGTACTTACTAGGGGTATTTTGGTATAGCGTAACAGACAAATAATGTGTACATTAACTTCGCGTATTAATAATATTTTGTTTGGTATATTTTTTTATTCTATTGTGTATTCAGGTGTATATTAATACTATAGATTTCTAGGTATTAGTAATGCAATGGGTTTAATTTACACATAAAATGATTAAAGACCTCATTGCCCCTACAAATATTTTCTTGTAAATCTTTCTCCCCATAATTGTGATGGGTATCTTTATAAATAAATATTTTTATGCAATGCATACAATTGATAATACACAGAACAAAACAATGCATAAAAAATAATCTATATATATTTTTAATGTAATCCTTACTTATACAAGCATCATTTTAAAAATAATTACCAATACACTATATTAGAATTATTCTTATACACTCTTCCAAACGACTCCTAAGAAAATTGGATAAAGAATCATTTTTTGTATCATTAAAGATTTACAAATCTATCAACTCCAAAACAACTTCAGAGATTCAATATCTTAAGATAAGACTTAATATTATAGTTAGTGTAGATATAGTTGATGTTTTAGTTGAATTTTAGGCATATATGACTAAAGTCAGTAATCGTTGCCTTATGCTTAGATAATTTTGCATGGTGTTCATGCAAATATAACTTAAGTTCAAGTACTTATGTATGAACTTTAAGAAAAAAATTTCTAAACTGAAGTCATATTTAATTTGTGACATGAAATATTTGAAATTGTGCGGAAATGGATAGTTGTGCTAAAAGGGTTAAAATACGAGAACAAATTAAATAGTTTTCCAAATAGAATACCCCAAGAAATATTTACTAAGTTATTAGTGATTATTTTTTACCAGGAACTAGTGATAGGATTATGAATGAGCGGGACAAAGATGGAGGGACCTGTGTGGTGGACAAATTGATAAAAAAAGGGTGAGACATGTTTAAAAGGAGATGTGCATAAGTCCCAATTTGGGGGTGTGAGAGATTAGACATAGTGAAGAGAAGGAGAAGTAGAGTTAAACTTCAAAGGTATTTAGGAAAAATGACTAGACATAATATGAATCTTCTTTATCTTGCTGAGGATATGAGATAAGATATGAAGGTACAAAGGTCGCGGATAAGAGTAAAAGGTTAGTAGGTAGTACAACGTTATATTAGTATTAGCTTATTCAAGTAGTCTTAGGCTTAATGTTGGACTAGATTACCATATCTATTGTGGCAATAACCTATCCTGACCTTCTTTAACTTTTGGTATCTATTACCCTCTGTTATTTTATTATGTATAGGCATTTACACCTTGTACTAGATGTTACAATTCATTTACATATATGCATAACATAATCTATAAACTCTCGCTTAAATAATATTATATTACAAATATTTGTATAGCTCTGATAAGCTACCAAAGGATTCCGATGGCTAAGTATGTTTAAAAAGATTCTTATGTTATAGGGTGGTCCCATTATTATGTTATTGTGTTCCACAGAAATAGGTCCCAAAATCTACAGTTTAACATGGAACCCCAAGCGCTACTTTCAACTAAAAACATTAAAAAGAAACAACAACGACCTAGTTTTAGGTAGTAACATAGATTTGGCACACGATAAGGATATTACTCACGCTCTGTTTTGATCTATCTGTTTTATTTAAATTTTATACGAAGTTCAAAGAGTTAAAAGAAAATTTGAATCCGGTCATGTTAAATTTTAAAAATATGGCAATCTACTGAAATTAATCTTTAATCTGGTGTCTTAAATCATGATGTGAAAAAGAAGGGACGTATTCCTTAAAAATATTTAAAAGGAAAACAAATTGAACTGGAGGAAGTGATGATTATACACAATTATGGTGAAATTTGAATGATTGGTGAACAGATCCATAAGTCCAGCATATATTCAAAATAAGCGAACCTAAGATGAATGTAATGAAATGATGTGAACCTAGGAGGTTTATGTAAGAGTGTGAAACACACTAAAAGTCCAAGTGCATTAGTATATGACGAAATGAACAGTCACGTAAGGGGAGTGCAGAATGATGTAAAGTCAAATCTCAAGCATACTCCAAAAGAAAGTGTTAAGAATGAATTCATAGTTAATATGTAAAGAAAAGAGTGACTACATGACTATAGATTAGTTCGAGTGAGATAAGTTGCATCTACGCCTTAAAATAAGTGTAACTTAATGAAATTTCTAAGAGAGTATATATATACTCAAGTATGAAATAAGAACAGAAAGAGTGGTTACATGAGGATAGGCTAGTACAAGTGAGACAAGTTGTATCTACGCCTAGACTCAATGTCCCTCAATGTAAACCCCAAGAGAGCATATATAAGTTATACGATGAACAAATAATGAAAGGTGAGTAAAGATGAAACAACAAGATGTTAAGAGAAAATATGGTGGCACCAAAATATGAGGCTAGTGCAAGTGAGTAAAGCTGTACCAGGTCACTAAAAGTACTCACCCAGAGAGTGTTGAATATTAAGAAACAAGTCTCAATCACACTCTATATGTAAGTGTAAGGACAATTCACACTTCATACATAATGATGAGATGAGAAATCATCTAATGAGCTATGATGCCTCATGCTAGAAGCGAACTTCCATGATGTATGAGATGAATGTAATGAAATGTTATACTGAGCACTGATAGGCTATCTATGAGTCGCGATTCCTTCTTTCGGGAAGGCAGAGGTTCGTGTAATTCTCATGAGATGAGACTGTCCGTCCAGACGGGTATGGGTCTCCTTATATCTCCTATTCTTTGAACCTATACTACCAATATAGTGTTCTAGTAGGGTTCGAGTCCCTATATACGCTTGCATGTTTTGGTTCACTTTGGCCGGTGATTCCACCTTTTTTCGGTGTGTAGTTGAACACTGGATTTCATGATGCTCACATGATCTATGTCAGTTAAGGTTTAAGTTCCCAAAGAAAGCTTGAGGCCAGCCTCAAATAATGCGCATGATGAAAGGTGTTAGGATAAGATAATAGAGAGGTGAGCTAGACTTAAGTAATGACACTTGCAGTGACAAATTAGTCAATGGGAAAGCACTAAAAAAGTTTTTTTTGTCTTTTTACTTTCATGAAAACCCTAAATAATTTCTTGACTTATATAAGTCTCAACACAATTAGATTTCCATGTTTTAATCCATCATTCTGTTCTCTCTCAAATTCTAAGGGGAAAACCTAAGGGAAATTTGGGATGATATAGTTAGTAGAGACACCATTAATTGGTTGGTATATGGATGTATTTACAATAGTAAACTGTCTCCATGGCTACAAATTAGTTCAATCCTTTAAATTGGGATCATATGGTTAATTGTTTTCAAAAAGGACCAAAGTTTTCCTTTCTTCATTTTATATTAGTTAGAAGTGATAATTTCTTTGTTTCAACTTGTTTATTTGGTTTTGATTTTTACGGAGTTTAAGGAAGTAAAGGAAACTCTTGAATCTTCTGGCTTTAAATTAAGGATATGTAGGATGCAGCACAATGCTCTTTAATATTGTGGTATTAATCATGCTAGCCGGAAAGTTAGAATTGAAGAGCTTCCAAAGGAAGAGATGGTCTTTTTGAAACGGACTAAAAGTGAAAGTAAGACGAACAAATTGAAATGGAGGGAAAACAACTTCAAAGTGGAATCAAGTTGACTAGTCTTTTGTTTTTAAATGGTGAATCCACTCCAACTTGGTCAGGGAATATGGAAGTCGGAATTAGGGAAAGAAGATTAATACGTAGTCGAGCTAACACTAGTTTTATTTATTAGTTTTTTTAAATTATTCTTGATATACTATCTTATCCTTCAATTTTACTAGTACTTGTTTTTCTTTGCTTACATAATGTATCTTCTAGTATGTTTAATCCTGACTATTTTGATATAAAAAATAGCGTCATTATCTTCATAAAGTAGACATAAGACTACATACACACCACCATAAGATAACATTAAGTATGTGATTGTTGTTGCATTGAAGGCCCATGGACTTATTTGGTGGAATAGTTAACCATGTCCTTTGTTTCATTTTCTTCTTTTCTTGGTTGGTTATTTTCTATTTTGAGTTCAATTTTCATAATGAAATTTGGTCAAGTCTAAATTCACAAAGAAAAAATTCCATATTGAAGATAAAAGTTTTTTTAAAATTTGATTTTTATATATCGAGCTCGAATTGAGATTTCCAACCAATAGTCAAAAAATACTTACCACTCAACCACAATCATGATTGAGTCAACTTTTAATGATAGCTTTTTCTACACAACAACCTTTTATTTTCCTTAAAGGATTCAATATACTAGACATTACCATGAAGTCTAGCTAAATTTTGAATTTACAACCACAAAGCTCATATAGGAATAAAGTGTTTCCTAAAAGTTCTGACTTTCATACACATAAAACGTAAATCAAAATTTCTTATTAAATATCAAAAAAATACTTGTTGTTTCTATTTTTAACTTTCAATGTAATTTGTTTGTTCACAACAACTTTTATTTATTTCCTTAAAGAGATTTAATATATTAGCCACTCTTATAATTAAGACTTAATTGTCCCGACTTCTCTTGCTTCTTGACCAATGAAATTAAAGTATCATAATGGCTTTTATGATGGCTCAATATAATGACACAAATGATCATTTAATGTTTAATAGTAGATAATGTGTGAAATTAAATTAAGTGTATGCAAAATAATACTCCAATTTTACATTTACTAAAAAGTTTTAAAAATTTAACTTGAATAGTTGTTCACCTATCATTCAAATTTCACTATGATTTCGGTCGTGACAAAGTTGGTATCAGAACGCTACGTTAAATTGCGAGTATAATAAGTTCACATCAACCACATTGAGTAGTTTCTAAGGCATAGTAGTGAAGTGCACCACTATCCTGGATTAGAGACTGCATGATGCGTAGGAAAAATTTCACTTCTTCTAATCTTATCATGCCTTCTCTCATGTCGGATTTCTTGCTTTTAAGAGCGTATCTAAAATCAAATCTTGAAGTTTCGAAAAGATGAATATAAGGAGAAAAGCAGCCGGAGAGATGTGAGGAGCAGCTGTTGGGGTAATTCAGGTTCCTTCCCAGGCTCCAGCTGCTGGAATAGAGATGCCTGTTAACCCAGCTGGGTTGATAGATGGAGAAGTAAGGAAAATGTTGGTACAGATGGCCCAAGCTAGCACTTTACAAGCTCAGGCTATTGGGTTTAATTGATGTGGAGAAGTCTTAGTTGGCATACTACAAGCTAAGGAATGTAGCTCAATCGTGGTATAAAGTGTGGCAGGATAGCAGGGCCTTAGAAGGAGGTCCTATTACTTGGAATCTTTTCAAGATGGCTTTTCTAGAGAAGTTATTTCCTAGATAAATGAAGGAGGCTAAGGTTGAGGAATTCATTATCCTTAAGCACGGCTCGATATCAGTCAAGGATTACTCCCTGAAGTTCGTAAAACATTACAACTCAGGAGAGACCACCTTGCAAGAAGTGTGGCAAACTACATGGAGGAGAGTGTATGATGGGCACTAACGCTTGTTACAGTTGTGGAAAACCGGGTCACATGGTGAAGGATTGTCCGATTAGGAGAAGTCAAGAACAAGGGAAGGAGAGAGTTCAGTCTTATGATCCAAATGAAGAGGCTCCAAGGAGGCAACGATTCTTCGCACTCAATCCGGGGGTGTAGGGGAAGGCACCTCTGGTGAAGTTTCGCGTGAGTAGCCTTAATTAGTCCTTCAAGTATTTTACTGTGTATGGTGTGTATGCACTAGTATGAGGTTAATATGATTGAGACATCATGTTGGGTGCTGATTTGTATGATTTATATGTTTACTATGTTGTATGCTTTGACGAGACTAGTTTAGGAAAGAGTTCCTTAGTCTACTAATGTGAAACTACTAGTAGATTATAATGATGTGCACCATCAGGTTAATATGTGAATAAGATATTCACCAATGGGGAGCATTGGATTACCTATGCATGCGTACGTTCTATAGATGACTTACTTATTGTCAGTTAAGAGTAGTGTCATTCAGGGACGAATGTTCCTAACGGGGGGATAATGTAATAACCCAAAATATGGATAAGATAAGAAATGCTTAATATGTCAAGAAAGCCTATGATTAGACCATGGTTCAAACGGATTGAGGCGCGTAGAACAAGACCTCAAAACTCTTTCTATAGCCAATCCAACTAACTTGGGGAGTTAGTTTATCTTGGAAAGGTTGGTTTCCAACCATGTAGGGCTCTCAAATACAAAAATTTACTTGAAGGAGTCTTTACCAGACTTAAAAAGGGAAAATCTTAGGTTTGGATGGTCTAGGGGTAAAATGGTCTTTTTCTAGGCTAAGGGTAGTATCGTAATTACCCTAAATATACAATTAATTATTTAATTAATAAGGTTGAGGGGTATTATGGGGAGAGAGGGCTGAAGTTTGGCTATTGAAGTGAAGTGTTGCTCCACCCGAGTTTGAACCTAGGTGGAAACAATGATTAAAAGTGATTTTTTATTTAAGCTATTGAATTAATGTAATTAATTAATAATTATATTCATTATATGATTTAAAACAAAATAAAAATCAGATTTTTATTAGATACATGTTTGGATGCATTACGAGTATTTGTTTTTGGTGAAACTGATGTGGGAGGTCCTTGACTTATTTATTTTTATATTTATGTTTGAAATTTTAGGGTACGACTCCCCACGGGCCTTGTATGAGGCCTTCAAGGAGGACCCAAAGGTTGTGAAGACACTGCCTTGGCAGTGTTAATTGATGAGACCTCAATCGACGCCCTGTGTCTCATTGGACGCCCCGTCGATGGTAGGCGTCGCTCAACACTGAGAAGTGTGAGATCTTCCCTTCATGAAGGAGTTGGAGTCGCAAATGACGTGGTAGAAGGACGGCTTGCTGACTAGATGACGCCCCGTCGACTGCTCTCGTCAATGCTGCCTGCAACAAATTCTCTGCATGTTGTTTCATTATAAGGGTGAATGTGAAATTCACCCCAAGTGATAAACTGACCCTAGTTGGTTTATTTGGTTATTTTTCGGTGCATTTAGTTGATAAAAAATGTGACTATCCTATTCCCAATCCTCTATTCAAAAATTCGACTGACCTCACCCAAAATATTCTCTCTAGAAACCGCCATTCGAGGTGAAGCTAAATAAAAGCTTGGAGCTTGGATTCCCATGGGTTCTTCATCAATTTTCAGTGGTTTTATCCTAAAATGAGGTATGCTGGTCCTTCATCTCTAGTTAATCTTCCATCTAGAGAGTTCTTCTCCAAGTTTTCAAAGAGAAAATATGATCAAGCTTTTCCTTCTTAAATCTAGCCATGGGTTCTTTATCAAAACGTTTTTAAAGTCTTCCTCATGACGAATTGATTTTAATATGATGATTGTAAAGTGAATTCCAATCCAATTGCATGATGAACCCAAACTCTCTTCAAACTCTCGTTTTATCCATGTATGGGCTTTGTGGTTTTGATTTTAATTAAATCAAATTTTGTTTCAATGATTTTAATATGGTTAAATGTACTGCCTAGTATTTGTGTTGATGGTGACTTGTTGATGAGTGATCCATGAGGATCAAAGTTTGAAGGTTTGAATAAGTCTGGTCTATAATGTAGTATCTTGTAGTCTCGATGCTACAATGGTTGTTATGTGACTCGATCATGATGAATTGTTTCAGCGACTCCCTACATTGTAATGTGATGATAAATTAGGTGTAATTGATCCAATGTGATTAGATACAATCAAATTTGTATGGATTAATCTATGTTCTTCTAGCCTATAGATTGATATTGTAATATACATGATGTCATCTCAATTCTAGGGTATATGAAGCATGCTTTAGCTTAGTTTATTATATGTTTAACTACTGCCTTAAATTATATTATTGATGAACTATGATTTATGATAAATGCTAGGGAAATTGGTGAGTGATCTATATTACTCTATATCCTATCGATTGATGAATGACGTGTATTTACTGTAATCTTTACTTTATAGTACATGAATGTAGGATTTTGTTTATGTCAAAGATACTTAGCTACTGCCCTTGATATGGATTGTTGATGAAATATGGGTATTGATCAATAAGGATCAAAGGTTGATGAATTGGTAAGAATGACTCTTTCTCTCTACTTTTCTTGTAGTATTGATAGTTGATGAAGCCTTGTATGGAATTGTGTGGTATGGTCCACTTATAATGGCGGTGTTTACTATATTTCCAATATATATTTTATGTTATTATGGCCTTGAAATCAATTGTATTATGAATAGGTAATTGTGATATATATTTATATATATATATATATATATATGTATGTATGTATGTATATGTATTATTTTTTACATACATTAAACAAATCTTCAAATTACCTCCAGGCATTATTTTGCCTTTACCTTTTATTTTCCCTTCCTGAATACTTCCTCTCTTGCTTCGGACAGATCTCTTTGTTTTAGTCCCTTAGCCTAACACAGTGCATTAAGGATCGGGATCAATCTCAGCGGATCAATAAAGGGGATACAACTTATTTTCAAGGTTTCAACAAAAGGTTAAGTTAAAAGCTCAAGGGGCTGACAAAGGAATGAGATAAGGCTGCATTTCTATAGTAATTCCAAAGAAGGAATGCTATCATCTTTTCGAGTACCACATAATCATATATCGCTTCAATTACAACCTGGGCAAGTTATAGACTCAATTAACATACAATGAATATACAATAACTCACCACTTGTGGTATATATTGCATTAAGAAAGATCAACTCAGCCCATTAAGTGTTACACGAGAGGGTCATTTTAGCTTAAGTTCTACTTTCCAATTGCATAACAAACAGTTGCACTTCATATATCCTTCAACTTACTAACTCTTTTCGTTGATTTTCTGAAGGACTACAATTTCAGCTCCGCGTCACGTACTTGCTTCCAGAAAGTGAATTCAGAAACTTTTCTCATGCTTAACTGTCTAAAATACACTCCTAAAAATCATGAGATCTTTTCTATCAAAAATCACAATCCTTGAATCCATAACTCAATTGAAGGATCAGTTAAGAGTCAAGTCAGGAGAATTTAAGAGTAAATTTAACAGAAGTTAAAGAGTCAAGTCAACAAAAGTTCATGGATTTTTATAGAAGTCTTTTACAAACGTTTTTAACTTTATTTTAGGACTTGTGTTTATGTCGACTAAAGAGTAAAGATTGAAGATTGAAGTTCATTTCTTCAAAAGTATGTGTGAACTATGTATTCAGAAGGTTTTAGAATGTTTTCACATTTAACAAAAAAAGGTAATCTTGATTTATAAAGAGTTTTTGAGCTAGTTTTTCAGTAAAGAGCCTTTGGGCTAGTTTTCAGTTAGATAGTAAATGCTTCCACAATAAAGCAAAGGAGAAAACTTTGATTTCCAAGATAGCTTTTGAACTAAGTTTTTGGGATATTATCTCAAATCACAGAAAAAAGTATGTTTTTTAAAAACATAAGAGCTAATATCATATTTTTGGAGTAGTATTGAGCACCGATTTGAGGGAGTGTTCAAACAACTCACTGTCCCCATAAATCGTGTAGTCACCATGGGTAGAAAATGCTCATACTTTTTTAGATAATTCCTAAGTACTTTTTAGCATAGACTAGTGGATCCACTTAGTAGATCAGGTTCTATCCTCATGGCAATATATAGGACTACCCTGACAGCGTGAGGCAAAATATTATATCATCACGATAAATCTTAAGTGATAGTTGTTGGTTACAAAACTCCCACAACAATATTTATATTTATATATACATCAGAAATGTTTCTATTTTTAAATACAAACAGAATTCATATTGTATCTTTTCAAAAATACAAAGTTATTATTGTACTTCTAAATACATAGAGTTGAAAACCATGTTTTAACGCTTTTAAAATACTTCATTTACTTATATTGCTTTATATCGAAATCAGTTTAGTTCAATTCAACTAAGAACTGGTTTGGTTCTTCCCTTGCTTTCAAGCATATGTCTTGTTTAGTATTCCAACTCAGATACTCGTAAATTCAGTATATTAATGTCAGTTAGCTTGCATTAGGTGATGATATAGACACTAGTAACAAGGATCAACATCAAGTGCCTCGTTGATTAGGTTGAGCACTCATAGTCCGGTGGTGAGCCTCTTTACTTTCGGAGCATCCCTTTTATAGCTTTCACAATTTTAGTTCATTATCATATCGTGGATATTTTATAGACATCCATCTTACTTGTTTAAAGGCTTCATAGATGGAGAGTCAGCTAGTTCATTTGTCAATATCTTGTTATTGGCTTATTTTACAGTTTAAGTTGCCACTTTAGCTAAGTTAAATGTTTATTTTTAAAGCATTTTAATTTCAGTTTGAGATAGTTGAGTTAGTTAGCATTTGAATTCTTTCTTAATTGTTTAAGTCTTCCGATGAGTAAGTAAGTCAGTCCAAGGTTTCTCTTGGGGTCAACAATGGTTCTCCAGTGCCAGCCATGTCCAAGGTGTAGGCTCGGGCAATGAAAAACTTGATATTAGAGCCTAGAGTTTAAGAGTCTTATGGAGTCTGTGAAACCGTGTCTATAGAGTCCTACTTATCAGTGTGAAGCATGCCACATCTATAATTTGGAGATGCAAAATTTAGGAAATTCCTCATTTCGTTCATACTCATTTCATACGATAGAGTTTTATCTCCAAAAAGTTTCTTCTAACTCGTGCTTGTGCGTAACCAATTATGAGTTGGACTGTTTTTAGGAGTGCTTTATGGGGTGTTTTTGTCCTTGTGAGCTAAGAGAAGCAAAGAGATGTTTGCTGACATGAGGAGCATGATAAGTTTATTCGTTGTTGGGTAGACTCCTTTGTCAAGTAAGGAAGGCAAGACAACTACGATGATAGGGATATAGGCATAACAAGATTGATGATCCATGTGCAATAAGTTATTAAGGAGAAACTGAGGAATAGGAAACAGTTTAAGAATAACAGGGATGAGGAATCAGGGAATGAATCTGGGCAACAAAAGTGTAATGCAAACATGTCTTCTTTACAACATAAGCAGAAAGGACATGATTAATCATCTGCTAGTGCACCTACATCCAAAAACAAATGTGAGTACAATAGTAAGAATTCCCAGAGTTTCAGAGCTAGACCTGCATGTCCTCATACTAGAAGGCAGCTTCCATGACATATGAGTTGAATGTATTGGAACTTTATACTGAGCACCGATAGACTAGCTATGAGCGGTGATGCCTTCTTTCAGGAAGGACGGAGGTTCACGTAACTCTCACGAGATGAGACTTTCAGGCATGCTGGGTATGGTTCTCCTTCTATTTCCTAGTTTTCGAACCTATAATGCCAATATAGGGATCTGGCGGGGTTAAATTCCCATGTACGCTAGAATATTTTGGGTCACTTTGGCCGGTGGTTCCACCTCATTTTGGTGTGGGGGACACATTGGATTTCATTATGTTCACATGATCTATGTGGGTTAAAGTTAAATTTCCCAATGAATGAATGAGGCCAGCATCAGATAATGCATATAATGAAATGAACGATACCAAAGGTGTTTGGATAGGATAATCAAGAGGAAAGCTAGACTCAAGTAATTACACTAGTTTATTCTTGATCATTGCACTGCTAACCTGATGAAATTCTTAAACTACATCCTAGGTATAGCTGGTGTTCAAACTAGCATATGAACGAAATGAAATGAAGTACATATGAATGAATGAATCAGACTATGTTTTTGCTAAAGAAGGCTCCCTAGTTGAGGTCCCATATGTTGAGCCCTCATTTTGGGAAGTCCTAAGGTCAAGTCCATGATCCCAAGGTCTCATGGCATATGAAAGAATGATATAAACTACGTGATATGATATGTGAAATATGTTATGTGTTGTTTGCAAAATGATAATTTTGATGATGCATGATACACTCATGGCATGACTTTCCAAATCCAAATTTGGCAGGTTCATTGACTTTCCTAATCCAAATTTGGCAAGTCTACTGACTTGACTTTCCATAAATCATGTTGTTAGGAAAGAAGACATAAACATGTGGAATTATGGGCATGAACAATTCGATTCGACTCTAAGGTCTAAGTAACTAGATGGAAATCATGTATATGACTTTCTCACTCTCTTATTTACTTCTTCAAAACTTAGTTTAATTCAATGATGGATCTCAAAGAATTCATAATTGAACTTAAAGACATTCTTGAGTTGTACTCTTAACTCTCTCTTGAATGTTAATTGTGAATTCAAGCATTATGGTTCATGATATGAAGGATCTAGGTGATACTCTAGACTCATGAATACATACTCTTCACTCTTATACTCACTTTCTTGAGTCTTAAAACAAATTACAAGAAGTTGTAGAAGACTCATCAATTAGACTCAAAAGTACATTCATAGAACATTTGAAAGAGTTCTCAAAAATTAACTCTCAACACTACCTTGAATGTGAATTTTGAAGGTTATGATCATGTTAGGACCGATTTTAGGTGTTTAGAAGTATCTTAGATTAGTTAAAATTGAACAGGAGTGAAGGTTCACCTTAAACGAACTCAAACTGAGCTACCGGAGGCAAACTAGATTGGGCAAACGACCCTGGGGCTATGGGTGGCTCGGGGAGACAACCCCTGGCAGACAGAGATGGGTTTCGAGCGCTTTGGCATGCGTGCCACGCCAGGCCCCAACAAAGAAAATCCTGCCGAGCACCTTTGCTCGTTTTCTCACTCTAAATCTCCTAAATTCGTGCCACGCCAGGCCCCAACCAAGAAAATTCTGCCGAGCACCTTTGCTCGTTTTCTCACCCTAAATCGCCTAAATTCAAACGATTTCTTCCCCAATCACTTGGATACGATTACTTAACTTAATTACACTCTAATATACTTGAAACAACACTTAAATTACTCAATTTTATCTCAAGAAATCATCAAAACTCCAACAAAACAAGATTTAGAATGAACTACAAGAACACCTTACAAGTAGTCATCAAGAACTCCAATCTAAACATTAAGCATGAAATTTCGCAGAAAAAAATACATGCTTAGCATGTGGGTGAACTGAACCAACACTATGTAAGGTTACATACCTCTTAGGTATTAGACCCATGGCGAAAATCCGCAACTAGACTCAAGAACGTCAATGAACGCCTTCATCCATGCATATTTTCTCCTCTCTTCTTTTCTTGCCTCTTCTTGAACTCTCAACTAAAACCGTATCTATTTTAGGATTAAAAAACTGAAAAAGTATTAGAACCCTAAAATATGACTAAGAACTACTTAAATACGATTGTGTAAGGAAAGGACCAACATACCCCTCACTATTTACGGCTAGCTTTCCTTAACTGGACAATGTAACTTCAAAAGGTCATATCTCACTCATCCGAACTCGAAATTTAGCAAAATTGGCGGCTTTGGAAAGATAATTCAAAGATATTAACAATGGTACCTTTTATAACACCTATTTAAACATGTACTTGGATTTATGGGCGTTTGAAGTTGTACCTAAACTCATACTTAGCTTAACTCTCAAAATTTCAGATTTTTGTTGTTCCCAATTTTTAATTCTTTTTTGGAATTCTTGGTGATAAATCTAGAGAAAACACCTTAAGACATAAGAAATTTTGAAATCCTTGGTGAAATATCATTCACTACGACTAATGACATAGGTCTTAGTTCGAAAAAAGTTTCTGGGGTGTTACACAACCACCGACCCACCTATAGTCTGTGGGTCAGCCTAAGGTTTGTTGGCGTCCTCTATTTGTGGCACCTGTAACTTATGAAAATATGCAGTATTATACTTTCTCAAATATGTAGTGTTACAATATCTCCTCCCTGGGAACGTTCGTCTTCAAATGAAGATTAAACTAGATGAATATGAAGTGAAGGAGGTGCAATCCCGACCACTAAGTACTAGAAACTGATATCTTACTTAACGGAGTTCCAAGAACACGCTAATATGGTGAAATGCAAGTATGACTGAAGGAACAATGTATTAAGACTAAATTTATGCACGAGTAAACTGAGAGATTGGAGAGGAAAGTATTATCTCAAGCTGAAATGGAATCATAAAGAAAGAGGTGAGGATACTTGGCTTTCATGGTTGCTTCTATTTCCCTAGTAGATCCCAACCTAGTTTGTCAAATCTCATCATCCCCTTCATAGGTTACACTTTTAGGAAAATCCAATCATCTGCTCAAACTCTACGTTCCTTCTCGTTACATTTTTCTAGGACATCTATCTTAAGTCCATTTCTGGTGAGCTGAGCGTTTCCTTAGAATCATGAACCGAATCTGGACCAATGAAGGACGCTTCACCTATTCATCCACCTAAGGAATTTATAAAAAACCATATCCCCCAGGAGAAAACCACTAGTTTCCACTGGTGAACTACACCTCCTAGCTGAAGCAGTGAAGGATCACTGTTTTGTTTTTCCTTAATTTCTGTTACCAATGACGATTCTGATCTATTTGGGATCATAACACTATCATCTGATGTACTCGAAACACTAACTCCTAACTGAGCAAGATGATGAACATATTTTACTAACTCCTTCCCTTTATTCCTCAATATGTGTTACACTAAGTTGTAAAGATCATCTTTATGACCTTCAGGCAAAGGATAAATCGACCTATAAACACTGATATCCATTCTAGGACTTGATAATTTGGAAACTCAAACCGAACAATCCTAGTTCTCCAATCGATTAAGACATAACAGTAATATAACCACTCCATGCATAGAATGACATCAAAATCTACAACTTCTAACTCTACAAGATCTTCTGAGGTGACTTTCTAAGAGACTATAATAGGGAAATTTTTTTATATTTGTCTAGGTATAATTGGGTCACGAATTAAGTAGAGAAAGATAAGTGTTCTAAAAATGTTTCTGGATTGACACAAAAGATTATGATTATAAAGGGAGTTACAAAATAAAGATTATCCCTTGGATCTAACAATTAATAAAAATCTAAAAGAAAGACCCGAGATGTACTAGAGACCTCATAAGGATGATCATCCTAATCCTAGCAATCGTGGTAGTGAAGTGCACCACTATCTTTAATAAGAGAGTGCATGATGCGTAGGAAAAATTCCCTTCTTCTGATGTTATCGTGCCTTTTAAAAATTTCTAAATTCTTGGTATTATGAGCGTGTCTAACATCAATCCTTATTGTTTTCAGAAAATGAATACTTGGAGGAATGTTGTTCAGAGGAGAGGAGGAAAAGCTACTGGGGATAACTAAGTTCCACCCCATGCTCCAGCTTAAAGAGTGGCCATGCCAGTTAACCCAGCTGGGTTGACTGGTGTGGAGGAGTGGACTGCTCTGGCTCAGATGGCTCAATCCATCTCTATGCAGGCCTAGGCTATGACGGTCCAGGAAAACACACAGAATATTCAGAGGGAGGAACCACCGGTACATAGAATGGCAGATAGGCTATGAGATTTCACAAGGATGAATCCTCCTATTTTCACAGAGTCCAAGACTTCAGAGGATCCCCAGGAGTTTGTGGACGAGGAGCATAAGATTTTGGTGGCCATGGGGGCCACAGATACGGAGAAGGATGAGCTAGCTTCCTATCAGGTCAAGGATGTTGCATAGACTTGGTGCAAGATGTGGCAGGATAACCGAGCGTTGGGCGGAGTTCCGGTCACTTGGGAGATGTTTAAGACAGCCTTCCTACAGAGATTCTTCCCCAGGGAGATGAGGGAGGCCAAGGTTGAGGAATTTATCAATCTTAAGCAGGGATCTATGACAGTTAGGGAGTATTCCCTGAAATTTGTTAAACTGTCCAGGTATGCCACTTCCCTTGTGTCTAACAACATAGATGAGATGAGCAGGTTCCTCACAGGAATCACCAGAGATGTAGAGGAGGAGTTTTGGGCTGCGATGCTCCACCATAACATGGACCTCTCTAATTTTATGGTGCATGTAGAGCAGGTAGAGGACAACTAGAAGAAGAGAGGCATCCGTGATGTTAGGAGTCCTAAACCTTCTAATTAGGCAGGTCCTATAATGGTGGCAACAGGAACAACTTCGGCGTTCGTGAGTAGCTCAAATTCAAAAAGGGGCATCAGAGTTCGGGGAACTCTAACTTTCAGAGGAGTGCAACATCTAGAGGAGGCAGACCCGAGCCCAAGAAGGGTAATGAACGTGGTATGCAGCGTCCTAGAAAGGAATGTGCCAAGTGTGGTCGTGCTCACAGTAGAGAGTGCAGAAAGTGCACTAATGCCTGCTTCGATTGAGAAAAGAACAGGCACATGGTCAAGGACTACCCACAAAACAGGGGTACGGCTGGAGGTAATGCTCAGCCTAGGCCTAATCCACAGGGTGCAACAACAGTCGAGCCTCTTAGGAGGAACAAGTTCTACGCCCTGAAGGGCAGGGAGGAGCAGGTGAAGTCCGCTGATGTGTTCACAGGCATGATTCAACTATTCTCAACTTTTGTTAATGCCTTACTTGATCCAGGGTCTACGCTTTTTTTTGTAACTCCTTTGGTTGCTCTCACTTTTGAGATATTGCTTGAAGTTTTGCATGATTCTAAAGTGGTTAGTACACCTTTAGGAGATAATGTAAGAACTGATAGAGTATTCAAGGATTGCCAAATAGTTGTATGTTGTAAGACTATGTGTGCAGACTTGGTTGAGTTACCAATGAACAATTTTGATGCTATTCTTGGCATGGACTGGCTTCATAGTTGTTATGCTTGTATGGGTTGCCGTAGTAGGGTTGTGAGATTTCGTTTCACTAATAAAGTAGAGTTGCTCTGGCAGGGGTACAATTTGAGTCGTCCTAATCCCTTGATTTGAACCTTAAGGCCAATAAAATGATGTCCACAGGATTATTGTGTCATCTTGTGAGTGCTAATGATTTAGATCATGACATTCCTTCCATAGAAATAGTTCCTGTAGTAAATGAGTTCCCAGATGTGTTTCCTGATGATTTTCCTAGAGTTCCTCTCCCTCGAGAGATTGACTTTGGTATCCACTTAGAACCCGATATTGAACAAATTTCAATTCCTTCTTATAGAATGGCTCCAGCTGAACTCAAAGAGTTGAAGATGCAGTTAAAAGATGTCACTGATAAGTGTTTCATTCAGCCGAGCATATCCCCTTGGGGCGCTCCAGTGTTGTTTGTGAAAAAATAAAGATGGAACCCTTAGAATGTGTATCGATTATCTATAGCTCAACAAAGTCACTATCAAGAATAATTATCCACTTTCCAGAATAGATTACTTGTTCGACCAACTACAAGGGTCTAGTTTCTTCTCTAATATTGATCTTCATTCAGGTTACCATCAGCATAGTGCTAGGGATAAAGATGTTCCAAAAATGGTCTTTCATACCCGGTACGGTCATTACGATTTTCTAGTTATGTAATTTGGTCTCACTAATGCACCTGCTGCATTTATGGATCTCATGAACAGATTCTTCCATGAATACCTTGACTCTTTCGTCATCGTATTCATTGATGACAATCTCATCTACTCTAAGACCAAGGAAGAGCATGAACAACATTTGAGACTAACCTTGTAGGTACTTAGAAAACATTGGCTGTATGCCAAATTCAACAAGTGTGAATTCTGGCTTAGGTCAGTGACCTTCCTGTGTCTTGTTGTGTCCGACAAAGTTGTGGAGGTAGACCCCAGGAAGACTGAGGCTATTAAGAACTGGCCGAAACCTCTTACTCCAATAGATATCCGTAGCTTCTTGGGATTGGCTGGTTATTATCGCAGATTCGCTGAGGGTTTTTCTTCCATTGCTACCCCACTCACAGCTTTGACGAAGAAGAAAGTAAAATTTGAATGGGCGGAGACTTTTGAGAAGAGTTTCCAGGAGCTCAAGGAAAGACTTACTTCAGCCTTGGTGCTTACTTTGCCTAAGTGTCGGGAGAATTACACGGTTTATTGTGGTGCATCTAGGGTTGGTTTGAGTTGTGTTCTCATGCAGGGTGGTAAGGTGATAGCTTATGCGTCTAGCCAGCTCAAGGTTCATGAAAATAATTATCAGTTAGCACCACATACCAACAACATGTTCGAGATTACATCTATGTACTTATAGAATCAAAAACAAGGATAACTAGGGAGATGGACGTCCAACAATATCATTGGGAACAACCCTAGTTTCAAAATTCATGAATTCAAATCGTTTGAAAGACCTCTTGGAGAAAGAATTCCAAGAGAGAAAACACATAGCATATGTAGAATTGAATCTACGAAGATCACCTTGCACGAAACTTTGAAAAATACCTTGAAATCGCCTAAGAGAATCGAGAAAAACTTTCTGTTTTTCTTTAACTTGCTCACTGTTTTGCGTCGTGAGTTTTCTAGTATTTGAACGTCAGTCTAAGTCTTAGGAACAGATCTTGAGTAGTTCAAGTTTGTCTAATTAAGTTAATTAAATAAATAAATTATTTAATTACTAAAATGCCCCTCCTAGATTGACTAAAAATAGGAAAACATTTAACTTAGTCAAATTTGAAATTTTTTCCTAAAAATTTCGGCCATCATAATGATTTTTATTCAATTAATTAAACTGGTAATTTAATTAATTAAGGGACCTAGGGTAATTACTAAAGTACCCCTAAGTCATTCGGACAAAAGTAACCCTTTTGGACCATCCTAGGTAAGGTACTACGTTGTCTCTTGAACTAGTTACTAGGTTAGTGTCACCCAATTAAGTCTTAGGTTGTTGGGTGCACTAGATATTCTATTTTTGTTTGTCCTAGGTTAGTAGTTAGTTAGGTAAGTTAGTTAGAGAGTTAGGCCCCACATTGATTGACCCTTGCGCACGCCTGCCCCCTAACTACCCTAACCGAATTCGGTTAGGGTGGTCCCACTCTTGGCCAGTTTTTCACACGTGCTTGCACATGTGTTGCTTATACTTTCCTAACTAACTATTCATGATGGTTCATATAGATTGTTTACTTATTGTCCCAAGGATCCTCACTATGTTCTTGGGACTGCTTAATCTACATGCCCATTTTAATTGGTCATGTGCTATGGTAACTAGGCTTGACACATGGATGCCTCGCACTTGTTTTGTGAATGTTGAAAATGAAGATTTTTAGCTTAGGGTCTTTATTGCAGGTACATTTCTTGGACAAGCTTGTCAATACATTGGAAATTGGCTAACACCCTTTAAGCCAATATTTTCTAATATGCCCAATATTTCTAAATATTGGCAATTGGGATGCCTATGTACCCCCAATAACTTTTCTTAAAACTTAATAAGCTCTTCACTAGACAAGTATATTTTCTGGAATGTTACTATAATACTCTTGTTCAATGGTTCCCATCTTCTCCCAATTCTTTGATCACTGCCAAGTCTAACATCTGCACCATTTCCTGTGTCTCGGCATCTCCATAGATCTCATCACCCATCATTACTCGTTCAAGAGGGTATTTAACCATGATGTACTTACTATCTACCTCCAGATCTACCACTGTGATGGCAGATAACTCCTCATACACCTGTGGCATTTTTAAGGCTCTATATACATCAAAAGCCTCTACCTTATTGTGAGTTCTCATAGTAAGTTGACCAGCAGCTACATTAATCATTGCTTTCCCAGTGGCCAAAAATGGGCGTCCTAATATGAATGGAACTATATGATCTGGCTCGAAATTCAGTTCCACCGAAAAAATAAAGATCCCACTTGCACTAGTACATCTTCTACAACTCCTTCAGGTCTGGCTACAGATCTATCAGACAATTGTAAAATTACAGTGGTTTGCTTAGGACTGCCCAACCCCAGTTTCCTATACAATGAAGTTGGAGTTAAATTAATGCTAGCCCCCAAATCTTACAAACCTCTCGCATGGATACTCTCGCCGATGGTAATTTGTACGGTAAAGCTCCCTGGATCTTTTAGCTTCATGACAAACCTGTTTTGAATCCTTGAGCTACACACTGCAGTAAGTGAAATTGTCTCATATTCAGTAAATCTCTTTTTTATTTTCTACAATTTCTTTCACATACTTCACATACCTTGTATACCTTGCAAAAGATCTTTAAAAGGAAAGTTAATATGAACTCATTTTAGCTAAGATAGAAACTTACCGAAGCATTCATCCTCCTTTTGCTTCTTAAACTTCTAAGGGAATGGAGCATGTGGTCTTACTATTGGTTGCGCCTTTTCTGCAGGTGCCGTTTCTCCCTTGTTCTGAGGCACACCCTCTATTAGTTCACCATTTATACTAACCACATCGATAACATTTTTCTTGGAGACAATTCCTCCAATTGTAACCCACTATCAGTACTCACATCATTGACCTATTTAGGATTGGATCTGTATTACCAGGCAACCCTCCTTGTGGTCTAGAATTTTGGGCACTAGCAAATTGCCTGAATTGCTTTTCCAAATTCTGGGTATCTAACTGATTATTTCTCACGTCAGCCGCTAACTGAGCTTGATCTGGCATGATTTTCTTTAAAATCTCTTCGACACTCATATTACCAGATCGTGGTTTAGGTTGTTCTATTTGAATCTACCCTTGATATCCTTGAGTGTTGCACTGAGATTTGTACTGATTCTGACCTTGAACATGACTCTGATTTCCACCCCACGAGAAGTTTGGGTGATTTTGCCAACTTGGGTTGTAGGTGTTCCCATAGTTTTTTTGGCCTCTCCCTCTTTGTGCATTCCCCCCAAAATTTATCGAATCTGGATTCGCACCACAAGTATCCGCAATATGATCACTTCCATCACAAATCTCACACCACGTTAGTATTTGCTGGACTTCATTAACTTGAGAAGTTTGTTGCCCCTATTCTATATTACAGAAGTAAGTGTTCTAAATATTCTCCAACAATGGTTGCCCATTCAAGGGCAAGGATGAGTAAGTTCATTTTGGAAGTGTCTAAAATGGTTGTTGAATAGTTCGTACTACCATTCTAATTAATAACATGGACATCTCTCGTCTCATGGTTCATGCACAACATATTGAAGAGGATAAACCTAAGGAAAATTCAAGAGAAACAAAGAATAGGCATAATCGTTCTAAATTTTGACCAAAGTTTTCCGATCAAGGATCCAATGTTCCTTGTAAGTTGAAGAATGATAGAGTGTCTAACTCTAAGCCTTTATGAGGTAATGTTAGTGGATCTTCATTGCTCATGTCTACTTGTACTAGGTAGGGAAAGAATCACGAATATAAGTGCCTATCCAACACAAATGGTTTCTTCAGTCGGGAATGATAATACAAAGAGGAATTGCCCGATGCTTATGTATAAAGGAAGAGAAGGCAAGCAATCTCATACTATTGTTTTGGGTCCCAATGCTCCTAAGCAGAACTGATTATATTCACTTCAGACTCGTTGTAAACAAAAACATTCTCCCGATGTGGTCAGCGATATATTAAAATTTTTCCAACTTGATGTTATGCGTTAATTGATCTCGATGATACTTTATCATTTGTGAAGCCATATGTGGCTAGGAGGTTTAATATTCTTCCAAATGAGTTCGTTAGATCTTTTTTTGTCTCTACTCCTGTTGGTGATTCTATAGTGGCTAAGCGGGTCGATAAAAAGTGTCTCATTTCCTTATCCCATAGAGTTACTCTTGTTTACTTGGTAGACCTTGATATACTATATTTTTATGTTATCCTCAACATGGATTGTCTACACTAATTTTATGCTTCTACCGAATGTAGAACTCGTGTAGTCAAGTTTCAGTTCCCAAATGAGCCTGTCTTAGAGAGAAAGAACAATATTCTATGCCTAAGAATTAGCTTGTCTCGTGTTATAAAACTAGAAATATGATTTCTAAGGGTTCATTTTACAATCTAGTTACGGTGAGCATGTGGATTCTAAAATCCAAACTCTTCAATCGGTCCCTATTGTTAATGAGTTTCTTGAAGTTTTTCTAGATAATTTACCCGATATTTTTCTCAAAAGAGAAATAGACTTTTGTATTAACCATCTCCCAGATACACGACCTATTCCCATTCCTCATTATCATATAGATTTTGCAATACTAATGGAGTTGAAAGGGCAATAAAAGACTTAATGGAAAAGGGTTTCATCCGACTGAGTATATCTCCATTGGGTGTTGTAGTTTTGTTATTAGAAAGAAACATAGTTCTCTTCTTATGTGTATTGACTATCGTGAGTTCAAGAAGGTGAGCATTAAGAATAATATCCCCTTCAAAGGATTTATGACTTGTTTGACCAACTTAAAGGGGTGAGTTACTTTTTCATGATTAATCTTTGATTTGATTGTCACACATTCAGGGTGAAAGAAGATGATATTCTGAATACAACTTTTTGAACTCGGTATGGTCATTATGAGGTTTTTTATAATCTCCTTTGGGTTGACTTATTCTACGATGGTGTTTGTGGATTTAATGAATAGGGTATTTAGACAATAAATTGCCAAGTTTGTGATTGTGTTAATTGATGATATATTGATGTATTAGAGAACTGAGAATGAGAATTTTGATCATTTGAGGACAGTGTTGAAAATTCTTAGGGACCAACACCTTTTTGAGAATTTAGGAAGTGTTAGTTTTGGTTAAGGTCTGTTGCTTTTCTTTGTCACATTGTTTCAAGTAAGGGCATTGAGGTAGATCCTAAGAAGACTGATCCGGTCAAGAGTTGTCCGAGACCTATATCCCCTTTGGATATAGATGTTTCTTGGGCTTAGACGGTTACTATAGAAGGTTTGTTTATAGATTCTCTTCAATTACCTCTCCTTTAACAGCTTTGACTCAAAATAAATCTAAGTTTGTATGGTCCAAAGCATGTGAAAAGAGTTTCCAAGATTTGAAAGAGCAACTTAATCCAGCTCTTGTGTTTCACCGAAAGGGACAAATGGTTTTCTGGTTTATTGTGATCCCTCCCACACCCACCTCCGAATTGGGTTAGGATGTGTGCTTATGAAAAATGGGAAAGTTATTGCATATGCCTCAAGGTAACTTATGATTCATGAGAAGAATTATTTCACCCATGAGCTTGAACTAGCGGCGGTTATTTTCCTTAAAAATTTGGAGGCATTATTTATATGGTGTTTATATAGATGTGTTTACCGACCACAAGAGTTTACAATATGTGTTTAATCAAAAAGATTTGAATGTAGACCAAAGAAGGTGGCTTGAGTCATTGAAGGATTATGACATTGTGTTCTCTATTATCTTTTAAAGGCAACGCAAATATGGTAGCATATTCTCTTAGTCAGTTGTCCATGGACATTGTTGTTCTTATTGATGATTAAAATAAAAAATTAGTTCGAGATGTTCATAGATTGTCGCAATTAGGTGTTCAACTAATAGAATCTATCATGGGTGATGTTATGGTTTATAATGGTCTTTAGTAGTGGATGTGAAATCCAAGCAACGTCTTGATCCAATTTTGGTCGACATAAAATAAGTGGTACTTTAGAAATCTATTGATTCTTTCTCCCAAGGGGAAAATTGTGTACTTACATATCAAGATCATTTATGTGTTCCAAATGTTGATTACTTGAGGGAACAAATCTTGTCAGAAGTCCATAGTTCGCGATATTCTATTCACCTGGGGCCAGTAAGATCAATAGTGATTCATGGGGGGGGGGGGGGGGGGGGTTCTATTTATGAAATGAGATGAAAAAGGATATTGCGGTATTTATGACTAAGTATCCTAAATGTCAATAAGTGAAAGTTGAACATTAGAAATAGGGATGTTTGTCCCAAGATATTAGTATTCCTACATGGAAGTAGGAAGATGTGAATATGGACTTTATTATTTATTTGCCACGCACTCGGCGGAAACATGACTTGATTTGGGTCATAGTAGATCGAATAACGAAATCTGCTCATTTTCTTCCCTTAAAGGTTTCATATTGGATGAAGGACTATGCCAATTTATACTTGAGAGAAATGGTAAAGTTGCACAGAGTGCCTTTGTCCATTATTTGTAATTGTGGTACCGTATTCAATTCTCCCTTTTGAAAGTCATTCCAAAAGTCTTTTGATACTGGTGTTAAGATTAGTACATCCTTTCATCTCCAAACCTATGGGAAACCAGAGTGTACTATCCAAACTTTGTAGGATATGTTGAGAGTGTGTGTGATTGATTTTAACTATAATTGGGATGATCATTTGACATTGATTAAGTTTTATTATAACAACTATCACTACAATATTTATATGGATCCATTTGAAGCACTATATGGTGGGAGGTGTCGATATTCTATAGGATAGTTTAAGGTGGGTGAAGTCGCCCTAATAGCTCCCGAGTCGGTTCATGAGGCCATAAAGAAAGTTTGACTTATTAGTGGAAGGTTTATAAATTGCTCAAAGTAAAAAAAAAAATCATATGTCGATGTAAGAAGAAAGGATCTTGCGTTTTATGTTCATGATTGGTTTAACTTGAAAATTTCACCCATGAAGGGTGTAATGAGATTTGGTAATAAAGGGAGACTTAGTCCCCATTATGTAGGCCCGTATCAGATTTTGAGACGTATTGGTAGGGTTGCTGATGAGCTAGATTTTCCAAATGAGATGGCATCGATGCATCAAATATTCCATATCTCTTTGTTGAAGAAAAGTGTTTGTGATAAACCATCCATAGTTTCATTAGAAGAGTCAAGAGTTAGGATAATCTTATGAAGAAGTTCTGGTTGAAATTTCAGAGGAAACTCAAGAAGTTGAGTTATAAATAATTAGCTTCCATGAAAGTGTTGCGGAGGAATCAATTATTTGAGGGTGCTACTTAGGAGATCGAGGCCGATATGATGTCTATCTATCCTCATCTCTTTCTATCTACTCCTACTCTATCTTGAGGTAATGAGTTCCTCATGGTTTTTTCTTTGTTGTGGAGTCACGTGTCATATATGTTTCCATAATTTTTTTAGTATGCATGATTTGTTAAAAGCACAAGTATTTCGAAAGTGGGTTAATTTAATTAACTCTTAAATGTTTATGTACTATAAATTACTTATAGACTATTTGATATGATGTAGTGAGCATGTCATAATCTTAGAGTTGATGTTTCCTCATCGGATATACACATTTGAGCATGTTGTTAGCTTGGAGTTGATGTTTCCTCCTCGGATATTAACAAGGAGTTGATGTTTACTCATAGGGTATGAGTATTGCATGGAAGATGGGCTGTTAGCTTTAGTTCCAACCCTCTTATGATGTTTTGGTTATGTCCTAGCTTTGACTCGATAGTTCCTCCTTGGTTATATGAATTTAGATGAAGTTCCATTGATGGTTGGGTTGTTAGTTCCTTACCTACTCTTTTCGCACTAGCTTGAATCTCATTCGAGGTCGAATGATGCCAAGGGGGATAAATTGTAACACCCCAGATCCAAAAGAGAGTAAGATAGCACTTTTAAGAAGTTGTAGGCGCCAACATACAAGTATCACCAACTGTTTGTAGATAGGGATACGAACTGTAGGTGTGGTTCGTTGAAGACACTTCCAATGCAATTTATGATGAATAGGACGAAGAAAATACCAATATATCATCAGTCAGACCACGGTTCGTTGTTGGGATCCCGTGGTTTCCCATCGAAAAAACCAGGTTCTGACCAGGAACGACAGTCGTGCAGGACAGCCCGTCGTCCTGACCACGGTCAGTCTATTGTGGTCATGGATGGTTGATCGATAGTTAAGATTAGGGTGTAGGTTGTTCTTTTCCTAAATATTCTGTCTCTATACTACTTCATTTTACCCTTCACTAAGACCCATATATAAGTGATTCCAACACAAAAATTAGTTCATATATTTTATTAGCTTCAAATTCACCAAAAAGAAAAACTCCCAAATATTTCTCTCTCTAAAAATCTTGAAGAAGAAGGATTCAACCTAGGGTTTCAAGTCAAGCCCCAATTCCTACATTGAAGATAAGCAATTCGCTTTGAGGTATGCTAGTTTTCATTCATGGAGTTTGCAAATTCTTCTATTTTCAAAGCTAGAAATCCCGAAGTGAGTAGGGGTTTCTTCAATTGTCATGGTAATCTTGATTATTGATTTAAACGATTTATTTTTGATATCTTATACATGAACTGATTAAATAGTATAATTTTATGTGGTTTCCCCATGAACCCATGTAATCCCATGTTATCAAGATATGATCATATTGTCTGACTTTTTTATTTTAAGGGAAAAGTTATATGAAATCAATAATGTATTGATCTAATTACATGAATTTATACTGAAATCCAAATATAGTCCATATTTTCTAAAGGTTGATGAAAAAAGTGGGTTTTGAACCTTGAAAGGTAAATTATGGAATTATGCATGTTCTTGTGGAATCTATGAAAAATGTTTTAAGCATGCTTTGAGAGTAAAGTATCAATCATGGTGTTATTATTCTATTGCTGAAAGGATTTCTCATGAAATACATTAAAGCATTATGTGAAAGGTTTATTCACATAATAAAGGGTTGTAAGGTTGAAAGTTTTTCTCAATTAATTTAATAAAAGATTAAGAGATATCCTAATGGAACCTAGATTTAATTGGTTATTATATGATACATTTGCATGGATGATGTTTTAGCTTTGATTAGCCGATGATGTGCCATTCCATGGATAATTAAAACAAGTAAGAAATGACATCTACAGGATTTATGCTTTGTACTGAGAGGATATTTAGATGGAAGGTCTCCTGTTAGTAGGGACCATGTTTCTAGAAGCAATATCCTTATCCCTTATCTATGTGCCCCCATAGGATGATTGTATAGATAGACATTAGCAAGTACATCCACATAAGCTAGAAGTTTATGGTCCTTACCTTGGCAGGTAGGAAAACCCTTTTTGGCGTGGGAAACACCGTGGGAATATGTTATAGCTCACATGGTCTCTATGCCGGTTAACGTTACTTCCCTCATGGATAATGAACTAAGGTTACTCCAAAAGTATCACATATGTTTTCAAAGTCTTTAAATGATGATTACATTTCATTGACCATGTTTTATGATTTATGTTTCTTAACCCTTTTATATCAAGCTTTAGCTTGGTCAAATACATGTAATAATATTTCCCCTTTTAGCATGATTTAAATGTTTTATGGATAGCTATCATTCTTGGTAAATTGTTTTGTATTAACGCATACTCTTGCCTACATTTCACTGAATGTGGGGTCCGACTGTAAGGTTTTTTCAGTTTCGTGAATAGTGGTTGATTTCAAAGTTCTCGAGCTTTGATGAGTCCTCATACTTCGAGGAAGGATTTTCGTTGTTCCTAGTTTCCATATTGTATTTCGGTTTTGGCTATGATGTATGGGCTAGGCCCGATTTCATTCTATAGTATTACATGGTTATTTAGACTAAGTGTTTTAGTAGATCAAGATAGTTGAGGATATAATAAACTCCGGCTAGTTATATGACTGTTCTGACAGCGTAGATGAAAAGTTGTATTATCACATAACTCATAGTGATGGTTGTCGGTTATAAAATATCCCAAATAAGAGTAAAAGAGTTATTATATTATTTTTAATTACATTAAGTTATTATCTAATTTTAAAAGCATTCTCTATAATGCATCTTTATTGTCACTTTTATTTTTAACTTAGTTAAGTACTTTTGAGTTTGAGTGGAGTTGAGTTGAGTCTAGATGAGGTGAGCATTTTCTTCCTTTTTAAAAGTTCAAGCTTATGTATGTGGTTTAGAGTTCCCCTTACATGCTCGTATATTCTATGTGTTGATGCCATTTTGCATGCATCTTTCATGATGTAGATATAGGTAATTATGATGATCAACATGCACTTCGTTGATATGACTTGTAGTTCGAATTATCTTTGGCAGTCCTCCTTGCTTCCGGAGGATTCCATTTACTTTTCAGTTAATTTAGGATGTCATAGGACTTCTCCAGAATTCCATCTCCATTATTTAGATGCTCCATAGATAAACAGTTTTAGTTTAAGTGTCTATTCTCATTCCCTTGTTAATTATTTAAAGACCATGAGTTGAACACTTATGCTCATTTGAGTACATAGTAAACTATTTTATTTATGACATCTTATGTGTTGAGCTTGTTTTGGATATTTATGTAGTCTTCCACTAAGTATTGAGCAAACCCAAGAGTTCGTTTGTAGCCAGAATGGTTCTCGAGTGCCGCCCACATCCAGGGTATAGGCTTGGGGTGTGATACCGTAGAGGCTCATGCATTATTTTGAGACATAGTTGATTTTAATCACATGACATCACATCCATTTTTGGGTAGTTACATAGTTTGGATCACAGACTTGTGGGTTATAGTAGGGGTCATCATTACTCAAGGAATCGGATTGTGACAATACCTATTTTTGGTAATCCTCTACATAGATGCTTCAAAGATTAGATGGTATTACTGAAAATTTCTTAGTGCAAGTTGGTTATCTTACCTTTCTAATGAATTTTGGTATTCTAGACTTTTGGCCGGATCTAAAATCACTATTTCTTTGGTACGTTCATTATTGGACATCGAAAATCTTTGATTGATGAATCACTTAGGAACGTCACTTTGATATTGCATGACAATGTAAAGGTCTTTAATGTTTATAAAGCAATAAAACTATATGCAGTCTATAAAGAGTTGTCGGCTATCACAATATTACATCTGAATTTTGTAATGCTACCCCTTTAGTCTAAAGATTTTATAGAATAAGATCTCATGGAAAAAATTTTCATTGAAGACATAGAATTTCATGACATGGTTTGTTTTATATGTTTGCGAGTGTGTTCATAAGAAGTGGGAATTTTGATAAGATACCTCTAGGCCCTTTTCCATGTTTTATATTGAGAAAGCTCTAAACATAGAGTTGAAAAAACATCCTTCACCTCTATTATGGATTGTTGAGGAGGATGACACTTTACTAATATTTTGGCTACTATTTTTTATATAATGTTTAGGTTAAGAAGCCCGAACAGTTTTGAAACACCACAAACGAAGTCTAGGTTGGAAAACATTTGATACCTATGGACCAAGATCAATTTTTTAATGCAAAAGATCTATATCTAAGAAGGATGTATTCAACATCAAAGAATGCTAAATCAATTAATGAAATTTGTGTTAAGGAAAGAGGTGAAATAGTGGCTTGATACAAATAACTTTTACCCAATTTTTCACAACAATTAGGTTAGACATATGCAATATGTTCCTATGAAAGGAGGAATTCCGGTGATGACAAATGAGAAAAGTGAGATAATTCCTTGATGCATAAAATATGCATGAACGATAGAAATTTTAACGAGTACTCGAGAAAAGATCACTACAGTATTTGCCTCATTGATAAACTATTTAATAGACTTGATAGCAAGGATTACTATTGCTTTTGAATGGTTATTCACAATAAGATAGCCACTGCGTTAGAGGATCAAGTGAAGAAGAACTTCACCAATTTAGGTTTTCATCTTAAAATTGAGGTTCTCTAAAAAAAAAATTGGAGTTTAGGTTCTTTAATCATAAGTCATACTATTAGCCTTGTTCTTGTTGTATTTCATATTTGGTTTATATCATCATCTATTGTTATGTTTCACTTATAAACCTTGTTTGTTGTTGTTTCTGTTGTCATTACAGTACAACTCAAATTTTAAATTCTAACCCCCAATGAAAATAAATCCCCCACCCAATTTTCTTTCTTACCTGACCAAAACACTAACTTGCCTGACAAATACAAAAGCACTACTATGAAAATTAACTTCATTTAAAAATAGTTTTAAAGAATCCTGTAGGTCGGGTTTTACTTATTTCTTATAATGCGTTTTTTTTTTATAATTTGACCTCTCGAGGTTGGATTTTTCGAACTAAAAATACATTTAAGAATATAATTTTTTTAAAAAAATTTCGGTAAAAGCATTGGTCGGGTAAGTCAAAAATCTAGAGAGTGAATTAACATAATTTGGGTAGGAGAAAAAAAATAGGACCAATAATTAAATGGCATGTGAAATTTTTATAAGTTTAATTCAATGTTTAAATTTTAGCATGTTATATGCCTAAGCCAAAAATGAAATCAAAGGGGTATTTCTAAAAAAATTGATGGATGAAGAATATATTCAAACTTTGTGCGATAATATAGGTGCAATTCCGATACTTTTTCTTGATAAACTAACATCTCTATGAAATATATTGTCACGCCCCGAGCCTAAACCCTATACTTGGACAAAACTCAAGAATCATTTTTGACCCCCAAGTGAACCCTTGATCGGACTGACTACTTAACGAAAGAATCAAGTGATAATAGGTTTAGAACATACATTTATCTCAATATATACTCAATTGTAATGTCTGAAAATACTTAATTCAAATAATAATAATACATTGCAAAACAATCTTTATAGTAAAGAAAGTACTCAGAAATTTCTCTACTATAACTATCTTTGAAGCCTCTAATACTACGATATATGTAGGAAAAAAACAAAAAAAGTTTACAATAACATAAAAATAAATGTGAAATCCTCCGGAAAGTAAGGAGTCTCACCAAAGCTATCTGAAGAACAAAGTGATTTCAATGAAATGCATGTTAATGATCCTGAATATCTATATATGCTTCATAATAAGATGCATTTTGAATAACATTAGTACATTTGAATTGACGAGTATGTAAATTGTTGAATAAAACAATAACTGAATAGAGGGACTAAAAGTAACTCAACACTAAATCAATACGTGAATCTAAAGTGAAAACCCTTTAAGTTTTATAGTATTATTTGCAAGAAAAGCAATATGAAAATAATATACTTTACTTGAGGGGAGTTTCACTATCTGAAAACAATTACTATGAGTCTAACAATGATACAACATTTTGCCCATATTGCCAGGGTCATCCTATTCTTTGATGGTGTATATGATAATAGTGTAACTATGGATCCATCCAATAGGCTTTCTCACACGTAGTGAGTATTCTCATGAAGAATCTGTGCTATCCTATAGTGTGCTGGCTATGTATTTTATAGAGACTTTTAAGTTATAATAGACTCTTATTCAATTCGATGGTCGATACTACTCCCAAAATAATTACCAATGTCAATTATGCTCAATTCACCCTTAGAAAGAAAGGAAATATTTCCTTACATATCACTTACTTTTTTGAAACATTTTTCAGGACAATTATGTTCTTCCTCAACCGTCAGACAACACATATGAAAACAAATGATTATTCATTCAAGGATTATGTTCAAAACTTGCAATTAAAACATATGCTCATGAACTTATATTTCTTGTCCAAGATCGATATATTAAAACCGAAAATTCTTGAAATTTTCTTAAACTAGTTCTCTCTTTCAATATAATATTGATACATTTGGAAACCTTTAAATTTCGTTTAACCATTTTTAAAATAATGTTTTTAGCATTGCTCTTAACTCACTTTATTTCTGAATGTATATTCAGACAAGTTATTAGGTTATTCAGGAACATTAAAAGGTAAATAGAGTCTATAAGATCTAATAAAAAGAAGGGGAATGTGGCCACAACAGAAAGAAGCACACACCAGATGAAACAATGAAAAGAATCGACCCAACGACCCTTGGCACACTACGGGCATAAAACGTGAGGCCTTGAACATCAAAAGTCAAGCCTCGGCTCACAGCTAGCGCAGGGCGCCAGGCTATGAATTGTTGAAGGCCAGCCTTGGTTCTTTACTAGCGCACCGCCCCTTGCCCTTTCGTAGCCTATTGGACAAAAGCAAGTTAAATCAGGACCCCAAATTAGTTTGGATTTGGGAAATTTACCCTAAAATCTAATTATCTTGCAAACCCAAAATGAATACATAAGAAATGTTCATACCATTGCTTTTGGAAACATAACTTTACTAAATAAAGATTGTTCATGTGATACTATGAATGAACAATAATATAATGTTTCATAAACAAAAGAAATCAAAGCTCAATTGTTAAAGAACCAAATTCAATATCAAGAACTATGAACGGATCCTTTAGATGTGACACTTTTTGACTTAATTGAGATGTACGACGTGAGGACAACCTATTCCAAAACTATGAATAGTCTTACATACCTTGAAAGAATAAAGGTTCTTGGCGAAATCGATGTGAACTTGACGAACGCTTTAACCCTAGACTTTTCTCCTCTTGGAACGTGCAAAAACATTTAAGACCAATAAGACCCTTAATAGTTTGAAAAAACGTGGCTTAAGCTTAATGGAATGGGAAAAGACCAAAGTACCCCTCTAAAAATGGTTAAGGTGACTTACAAAAGAAGCTTCACTAAAATAGACATATCTTATTACTCCAAATTCGTAATGAAGCAAACTTGGTGATGAAAAGAGGACTTAAATACCTTTAATTTGATAGTTCATGTGCTGTATAATTCTTTATGTGCTGAGAGATATCATTATTAGAAGTTGACACAAAACTAAAATTGATGAGTGACTTGTACGAACCACTCTTTTTCGAAGACTGAGGTGTTACAATATCTCCTATTTGGGAAAATTCTTCCTCGAATGCAATTAGCAGATACTCAACATATTAACTTAAAGAGTAATTTAAAAAGATTTAGTACCTTGATCTGAATTGATTCAGAGGGAAAGAGGCAAGGGTATCTAGTCTTCATGACCTCATCACTTTCTCATGTTGCCTCCACAACAAACAGATTTCTCCATAAGGCCTTGACTGATACAACCTCTTTGGTTCTCAACTTGCAAACCTGTTGATCAAGAATTTGAACTGGAATCTTCTCATAAGGTAGGTTTTCTACGATACTAATATTATCGGTAGGAACAATAAGTAAAGCATCACACAAATATTCCTTTGGTATAGAGTTGTCAAATACCAGATGGATTAATGCTAAGTTTGACGGTAGCTCCCACTCATAAAAGACATTGTCAAATCTTTTGGATATCCTACAAGGATCAATGTATCAAGGATTGAGTTTTCCCTTCTTACAAAATCTCATAACACCCTTCATAGGTGTGACCTTGAAATATACCCAATCACTAACCTCAAACTCCAACTCTCTCGTTCTAACATGTGTATAGGATTTCTGACAACTTTGATTTGCACTATTTTCAACCTCTCCTGAATAATTTTCACCTTCTTCATGGCTTGATGATCCAAGTCTGGCCCTATCAACTCAGTTGTACCAACCTCAAACTAACAAATAGGAGATCTACATCTTCACCGATAAAGAACCTCATAAGCCATCTGGATACTGGAGTGATAAATATTATTGTCCATAAACTATATAAGAGGTAAGTGGCCATCCTAATTAACTTTGAAATTCATGACACATGCCATTAAAACATCCTCTAGGGTGTAAATTGTGCTCTTCTTGGACATCTCTCTAAGGATGAAAAAGCAATACTAATGTTTACCTTCGAACCCAAACCTCTTTTAAAGTTCATCAAAACTTAGTGGTAAATTCGCTACCATATCGGAAATGATAGAAACAAGGAATTCATGAAGTTCGATTATCTCCCAAATGTATAATCTGGCATAATCTTCTAAACAATTTGTACTATATATTGGTAAGCAATGGCTAATTTAATTATCTTATCTATAATCATCCAAATGGAATCATGTTGCATGATAGATCGCGGCAAGACAATCACCTTATGCTTATGAAGATTTTCCTTTTGTTAAAGTAAGATGGCGTCTTTGTCTTGTTTGTGCTTCACTTATGACACTAATGATGATTTAGCCCCATTCACCTCCTTTGCTTTAGATTAATCTCCTTCTGACTAAAACATAATTGAGTCTCTTGTGGTTAGTAAACACATCCACATGAATAATATAGAGATAGTGACACCATATTTTGAAAGCAATAACCACTATTGGAAACTCGAGATCATGAGTCGGGTAGTTTCTTTTGTAAATCTCAAGCTGTTTGGTGGCATATTCTATAAACTAACCCCTTTGCATCAATACACAACCAAGTCTAATGTGGGACACATCGCAATAAAAAACAAAACCATATCTACCCTCTAATAGGGTTAAAACTGGAGCAATGTTTAGCAGATTTTTCAAATGCTTAAAGCTTTTCTGACAATCTTGACACCATTGAAACATAGTTGTTTTGTAGGTCAACTTAGTCAGCGAGGACGAAATAGACTAAAACCCCTCGATGAACCTTCTGGCTATGTACTTTATAGGGACTTTTGAGTTGTAATAGACTCTTACAAAATTCGGTGCTCATTACAACTCCCAAAATAATAATAAATATAAATTATATTAATTTCACCCTTACAACGAAAAGGAGTATTTCTTTACATGTCACTTTACTTTTATAAAAAAAATTTAGTACATCAACTATGCTCTTTTTTAACTGTTTGACGGTACATATGAAAAAAAATTTATTATCCTTTCAAGGATTCAGTTCAAAACATGCATTTAAAACATATGATTATCGGATTATCTTTCAAGTCCAAGATAGAAATATAAAAACAGAAAAGTCTTGTACTTTTCTTAAAATAGTGCTTTCTTTTAATAGAATAATGATACATTCTGAATCGTTCATGTTTCTTAAACCCTTTCTAAAATAATGATTTTAACTTTCCTCTTATCTCAATTATTTATGAATATGCACTCAAACATGTTATCAGGCTATTAGAGTCTTTCAAAGGTAAATGGAATCAATAGGAGCTAATATACAGAGATGAGGATGTAGCCACAACTTAAAGGAGCAGTAGTCGGGTGAAATAAAGAAGAGAATCGGATAAACGATCCGTGGGGTACTTCTGGCCTAGTCCACAAGGCCCTGAAAAACTATATGTTAGACTTGGTGCCTACCGTGTAAGCCACCCCAGGTCCCTCCCAAGCATTACCAACAAACTCAAGTTTAATTAGGACTCCAAATTAGTTTGGATTTGGGAATTTTTCTTAACTCTACTGATATCTCAAACCAAAAACCAATACATGAAAAACTTTCATATAAGTCCATTTCAAAAAAATCATAAAAAAATCAATAGGGTTCATATTATACTAAGCATGAACAATATTACAAGATTCTAAAAAATAAAGGAAATCAAAACCTCAATTGTTAAAGAACAAAATTCAATATCAAGAACTAAGATATATACTTTAGATGTGATGATTAATGACTTAATTGAGATATAAAGCATGATGAAAACTAGTCCAACAATATGAATAGCCTTACAAACATGGAAACAACAAAGGTTCTTGGTGAAATCGATGGAAACTTGAAGAACACTTGAAGCCTAGTTTTTTCTCCACTAGGAACCTCTCTCTAATTCTTCTAAGTGTTAAAGAACGTGAAAAATCTTTTAACTCTTTTTAGACACTTAATTAGATTGGACAAAATGTGTCTTAGTCCTAGAAGGTATGGGAAAAGACAAAACAACCCCTAAAAAATAGTTGAGGTGCCTTACAAAAAGAGGCTTCACTAAAACGTGCTTATCTTTTTACTCCGAATATGAAATGAAGCAGACTTGGTTGAATTGGAAAGTGGACTCAAGGACCTTCAATTCACTAGGTAATTAGCCACCTAGTTATATATGTGTTGAATGATATGATTATTTGAAGTTGATCTTAAAAATAAAGTTGACGGGTGACTTGTACGAACCCCTCTTTAGTGTTTCTCCGAAGTCTGAGGTGTTACATCTATGAATAGAAATTTCAGTTTACGCCAAAAATAGATATCTCAATTACATTTAATTTTTTTTATCAAGAAAAACAAGTTTTACTTGCTTTAAAGTAGAATCAAGAATAGGTACTTGTAATAGAAACATTGAAAAAATATTTCAACAAAAAAAGAAGAAGATATAAGGTCTAAGTTACATATAAATGAATAGAAATGCATACGTATAAACTGATTTCTTACGACAACATAAAATTACAGAAATCATACATTAAAATAATTTATTTTATCAAGATGAAACTAATCCATTTTTTACTAAACAAGATTTCAGTTGGATTTCAAACTTAAAAATAAATACTCATATTCTATTAGTTACAAATAAATGTGCAAGTACTAAGTAAAGAAATCTAATGTACAACCCCGAAAAATTTTAAGTTAAGACTCCAACCATTCTTTATTGGTGAACCATATGTTGCCGAGTGAATTTAAATTTTCTTAGGTGTTAAGGTCACCAGATGAAACACCTCAAGATTCAAAAATAACTGAAAAGAAATTTACTCAAGTTACCCATCAATTCTCTTAAACTTTGGGTCAACTTTAAATGATCATATCTTTTACAAAAAAATATCTAGGTTGCGCGTAGCCTATAAAATCAAAGGTCTTCGGGTCTTCTTTTCAGCGCCACCATGTTTGCCTCAATCAGAGCTCTGAATAAAATTTCATGACCAATTTACTACAGAGACACATGAGTTTGGCTCCACATTTAGGGGCCAATACGGACGTCACTGCCTGGTAGAAAAATATTCCAACTTCTAGCTCATTTTATTTACTTTTTAAGGGTATTTTAGTCCTAAAAACCTTATGAAGTCATATAAATCACCCTAAATGTGTAGAAAAATTAGTTTTCACAAATAAAACCCTCTCATTCACTCCTAAATTTCTATGCTCAAGAACTTTAAGAAAACGCTACGCATAGGGTTCATAATTCAATATTTTCCTTCAGGTTATATCAAGTACGTCATTCTTCAAGATATGTGAGGTTTCCCATAGTGATGGAATTATTCTTCCACATGCCAATGATAGAGTCGTTCCATTAAATTCATTCATGAAATAGTATATGTAGAGGTTCTTGATTAATTCTTGAGTTCTAAGTCCATCCTTTAATAATGGTGGTTTCAAGTTCTTGAAGTTAGAGTCTTACGAATGAGGGTTGTTTCTTTCTAGACTTCTCGTGAAATTTCATTAAATTGTGTTGGGCTATTGAATCAAAAAGGAATTTAAATAATTCAATCTATCCTAAGCAAATTGGGATTAAAGATCATAGGAAATTCTGGGTTTTTGGGTTGGACGACGAAGGATCCCTCTCTGCGTCGCGGAGAGGATACATAGTTATCTGCCTCATGATTTTACGAACAATGTTTGAATTCTCTCTCCTCACGGAGAAAATACAGTCTCCCATGTCTTAGGTTTTCAGTGTGGGTTCTTGCAACTCATGTTTTTTCTCTATTCTTGATAATTACCCGTAGAGTTTTCCTTAATCGTTGAGAGGTGCTTCATATCCTAATCAAATGTCTTAAATTATGTTTTGTTGCTTTTCCAAATCAAAGTAATGTTAAGAGGAAAAGTTCAAGAGTTCCTTTTGAGTAAAATTTGAGAGTTCTTTTGACATTGATTATAGTTTCAAACCGAGTCTTCAGAAGAGTTTTATTTATTAGTTTCAATATGATAATTGAGGTCCTTAAGTTGATTCGTTCATGTACATAATTCTACATGAACCCTATGACTTGATCAATACGTCCTTATTGCGTTTGTAATCCAAACATTTTGTTTCAAACTGAGTTTTGAGAAAAAGTCTAAAGGTTTTATTTCATACAAAAAGTTAAAACTTTTTGAATGTAAGTATACGTTCTCAATAAAATAAGTATGTCTAAGGTTTGAAAATTATTTCAACAAGTAACAAGTCCCTTTTTTGAAAGGGGTAAAATTAAGCATAAAGTTAAAGCAAATGTTTTGGGAGTAGTATCAAGCACTAAATTTAGTTACAGTCTTTCATCACTCAGAAGTCCCATAAAACTGCCTAGGTAGCCTAGGATAGGATAACATTTATTATTTATGCGACTCCTCACTGCATCTGAGAATGCATATAGTTGTATCTATAGTCACAATATCATCCTATACCCCCGAAAAAATATAGGATGGGCCCTAGAAATGTGCGACGGGATGTTGTATTAATTCTAGGCTCATAGGAGTGGTTGTCGGTAAGTTGTTTACTCTAAGTTAAAACTTACCAGTTCCATTCTAGGCTCGTGTTAATGGTTGTAAATAGGTTGTTTACTCTATGTTATCACTTACCAGTACATACAATGTTGTTGAGAATATGTCTCAGGATATTGCAGAAACAAATTAGTTAGTTAACTTTAGGATTTTTAAATTTTGTTATTAGAGTCCTATTTGACTTATATTTAGGATTTATTTATTTTATTTAATATTTGAATTTTCTTGTAAGGTAGTAGCATATTTTTCTATTTTAAGTTAGAAATTATATCTATTAATATATGTCTTTGGATTATTACTAAAACAATTCCCTTTAACAAATTTGCATTATTTTTTTCTCTGAAAAGTCTTTCTCTCTTATTTTATTAATTTATTTATTAAAAATCAACAATTGGTATGTAGAGCCTTCTTCTTGATGGATATGTGAGTAGAAGAATGGATTCCAAAATTGTTCTTCACGAATGTCTCCTTCTATTTTTGATGGTTAGAACTATCAATTATGGGTTGCGAGAATACAAACTTACTTGGAGGATCTTGATCTTTGGGGCCATACAAGAGGATTATGAAATCTATCCGCTGCAAAATAATCACATCATTCCCCAAATCAATAGTCACAAGGAAAAGAAAACCATTAAGTCGAAGGCAAAAGAACCTTTGATTCACGAAAATCATGACTCTCATATCACCAAAGATATTTAGAATTATCTGAAGAAAGAATATGCTAGAGATGAAAGAATACGAGGCATGAAAGTATTAAATTTAATGAGGGAATTTGGATTACAGAAAATGAAAGAGCCAGAAACAATCAAGGAATACTCTGAGAGGATTGCTTGATATTGTCAACAAGGTAAGATTATTAAGCACTCAATTTAAGGATACAAAGATTGTTGAAAAGGTTCTTGTTATTGTGCTCGAAAAATAATAAGCATGTATTAGAACCTTGGAAATCACAGAAGATCTGCCCAAAATTACCTTAGCAGAATTGTTAAATTCTTCGCAGGCATAGGAATAAAGGAGGCTTATGAGGAAAGATGACATGGTTAAAGGACTATTAATAGCTAGCCACAAAACTCAAAGAAAGGGTATGTTTTTGAAAATTACCCACCTTGTACGCACTGTGGAAAAAATGGACATCCTCCTTATAAATGTTGGAAAAGACCATATGCATAGTTAAAGATCTGCAAACAACTTGTTCATTAAGCTCTGATTTGCAACAGGAAATTTAAAAATGATAAAACTGTTAGATATTTTAATTAATTAAGTTCATTCTTTCCTAGTTTTAAGGGTATATGATTGCTATTTCCATGTTACTGGAAACGTGTGACTTAGTAGGTCAATTTTAATTTATTTTATGGCTTACTGGTTGAGATAATGTATGGTGTGTATTGCCTTTAAGGTTGTTGTTTTTTTCAATTTAATGAGAACTGCACTACCTCCCAAACTCTTCTACGTTTATTTTATTTATTTCCAATTTTCTAATAGTGGTATCAATAGCCAGTGAGGGTGAACGTTCTTTAATTGTGAGTGCGCCATGTCTTCACGGATTTTGGTTCAATATTCTATTCCATGCTCTGATGGTCATTATGACCATTCGAGCATGTTGATGGAACACTTTTTGAGGTCCAAAGTGTTCTGGGAAATAGTTGATGGTGGATTCCAAGAACCTGCGGCTCGTTCTGTTCAAACGTATGCTCAACAGACAGAGCTTGAAGCACTGAAGTTGAAAGATTTTAAGGCAAAGACTTATCTTTCCCAAGCCATTGATCGTTCAATATTGGAGACAATTCTTTGCAAGGATACGTCAAAGCAAATTTGGGACTCCATGAATAAGAAGTACCAGGGAAATGGAACGGCAAAGCGAGCAAAGATTCAAACCTTACGAGGAGAGCTTGATACGTTGCAGATGAAGTCAGGATAGTCGATGTCGGTGTACTTCTCACGAACTATTACAACTTCCAACAAGATGAGGAATCAATGAGAGAGGTTTGAAGACGTCACCATTGGAATATCCTGCGGTCCATGTTGCAGAAATTCAATTTTGTTATCTGCTATATTGAAGAGTCCAAAGACTTGGGTACTCTTTCACTTGATGAATTACAACTTTCTTTTGTATGGTTCTTGAGCAGAAGATTCTTCTACAGGATGTAGAATAGCAAGCATTACAAGTAACCACAGCCTCAAAAGATTCCGGGCACAAAAGGAGCAAGTGGAAGGGAAGAAACTCATAGAGAACTGAAGAGCGAAATCAAAAAAAAAAATGGTCAGCATGATCGTGATCAACAACAATCGTCCAATGGGAAGGCAAGGCTTGCAGATAAGTCTCATATCGAGTTTTAAAGATGTCACAACTATGGTCATTACCGTTCTGAATTTCATATGAATCTGAAAAGTATTCGTAGGGAGAACTCTAATTTTGCAGAAGAAACTCAGGAGGAGGAGATCCCTTTGTAAATGGTGAGCCAATCCTCAAAACATTACCATAAAACTTTATGGTATTTAGAAACGGGCTGTAGCAACCATTTTTCTAGAGAAAAATCTTCATTTGTGATCTAGATGAAACATTTCGCACAACAATCAAGTTTGGGGATTATTCCCGTATTTCTATCAAAGGGAAAGGGAAGGTGAAAATCTAAACAAAGTCTTCATCTATGTAGATTATCTCTGATGTTTTCTTTGCAGCAAACCTGAAAACAAATCTTATCAGTGTGGGTCAACATCCAAAGAACTGCTACGAGGTATCTATTAAGCATGGAATTTGTAGAATCTGAGATTCTAATGTTGGATATATCACTTAAGCTAAGATGATGGCAAGTAAGTTTTTCCCACTTGTAATGCATATTATTGGCTCTACCAATTTTTGTTTTTCAAAAAAGTTGAATATTCAAGAATTGCTTTGACACTACAAATATGGGCATTTGAATTTGGAGGACAGGAAATGTTGCAGAAAAAGAAGATGGTTACGGGTCTTCCTAATTTTGATATGCCTTTAGATATTTGTAATTATTGTGTCATTGGAAAGCAATCTCGCTATAGCTTTCCAAAAGGAAAAGCATGCAGAGCAAAAAGGCAGCTAGAGTTGGTTCACTATAGTTGTGGACCAATAAAGACAATATCCAACGGAGGAAAATGTTAATTTATAACGTTTATTGATGATTTTAGCCGAAAGATATGGGATTATTTTCTGCAAGAAAAATCTGAAGCTTTAACCATTTTCAAAAGCTTCAAAGCTCTTGTTGAGAAGGAGACAGGTGTTCCAAAAAGATTCTTCGTACTGATTTTGGAGGGGAGTATCTTTCACAAGGATTTTTATGTTTTATGAGTTTCATGGGATATAACGACAACTTACTATAGCATATACTCCTCTACAAAATGTAGTATGCGAGAGGAAGAACCGAACAATCATGAACTTTGTGTGAATCCCATTACAAAACAACCATGTTCCAAAAGCTTTTTGTCTGAAGCGTTTGCTGGAGAATTTATGTGTTGAATCAAAGTCCTTATCGTGCTATTAAGAATATGAAACCATAAGAAGCTTGGAGTGGACAATATCCAGATTTTCAACACTTAAGAATGTTTGGCTGAATTGCATTTGCTCATCTTCCGGATCAGAAAAGGACAAAGCTTGATGGAAAAGCCAATAATTGTGTTTTCATGGGTGCTAGGAAGGAGTCAAAAGCTTACAAACTGTACAATCGTATAAGTAATATTGTGATTATCAATCGTGATGTGTTGTTTGATGAAGGTAATTTCTTGTCGTAGGAAGAAAATCCAAACAACCAACAACTTCCTTTGGATCTTGTAGAGGGAGATAAGGAGCAAGAACAACCAGTAGCCGATGAAGGTGCTTCTACCTTGGTACATCAAGAAGGAACCAGCATCCGACCTCAACAAAATGGAAGAAGGACAACATGGATGACAGATTATGAGGTGAGTGGAAATGTTCAATATGAATTTATTGATTCATCTACATATATGTCTTTATTTCATGGTTGTGATCCCATAAGATTTGAGCATGCCTATAAATATGTAAAGTGGAATAAATAAATGGATGATTAGATTGCCACATTTAAAAAGAAGAATACTAGGGAGCTTACGAATATTCCAAAAGGCCAAAGATCCATTGGAGTTAAATGATTCTGGTGAAGATGATAAGTACAAGGTGCGCTCGGTGGTGAAAGGATACAAGCAAGAGTATGATGTGGATTAGAAGGAGGTCTTTTCCCCAATAGTCAGACTTGATACCATCCGATAGGTCTTTACATTGGCAACACAAAATAATTGGTCGATTTATCAACTTGATGTAAAATTAGCCTTTCTGCACAGAGAGCTGCAAGAGCAGGCATATGCTGATCAACCTCTTGGTTATGTGATTCTTGAAATTGACCATAAATTTTATAGATTGAAAAGGGTTTATATGGGCTAAAAAAAGCTCCCCGAGCTTGGTATTGTCACATTGATGCATATTTTAATATAGGAAATTTTAGAAAATGTTCATACGAGCATATAGATTATACAAAACTTGAGGATGCGAAACTTGTGATTCTATGCTTATATGTAGACAATTTAATTTATACTGGGAGTGATCCTATAATTCTTGAAAAGTTTAAGCTATCCATGATACTGAGTCTGATATGTCTGATCTTGGCTTGATGCATTACTTTCTGGCCATTGAAGTAAAGAAATCAAGTATTGAAATTTTTATTTCACAGAAAAAATATGTCCAGGAAACATTTTAGAGGTTTGGTATGCAGATAATTCTGTCACAACACCAAGATCGTTTGGACTTAAGTTGGAAAAAAATCCTATAGGAAAGAAGATTGACAACACTCTTTTAAAATAACTCGTGGGATACCTGACGAATCTAATAGTCATGTCACGACCCAAAACTGGGCCGCGACTGGCACCCACACTTACCCTCCTGTGTGAGCGAACCAACCAATCTAAACGTTAACATTTCAATTTAATATCAACAGAAAGTAATGCGGAAGACTTAAACTCATTAATAAAAGACAATTCAATAACTTCTAAAATTCAACATCTATTATTCCGCAAAATCTGGAAGTCATCACCACAAGAACATCTATGATCAAATTACTAGACTAAGAGTATTCTAAGAAACTAAAATAAACAAAAGCTAGTCCATGCCGGAACTTCAAGGCATCAAGACA
>NC_028637.1:32629638-32635135 GCF_001406875.1 Solanum pennellii | reverse complement strand
TTTCAGAAGTCTAAGTCTTTTGGAACGAGACACCCTCGACGGCCCGTCGTGTCCATGACGGTCCGTCGTGGGTTCCGTCGACTCACACAGTTTTTCCAGAAATAAAATCTGCACCTCAAAACGACTAAACAGGTCGTTACAAGTCACCAGGCCTGACATAATGTTATTTTTTAGTCTTGTTAACAGGTACATGGAGCACCCAAATGAGATTCATTTGTTGGCTACCAAAAGAATTTTTAGGAATTTGCAAGGTACCATTGACTATGCTATTCTATAAAAAAAAGAAGGCAAGTCAGAGTTAATTAGCTTTACACATAGTGATTTTGCTGGAGATAAAGAAGACATGAAAAACACTTCAGGTTATGTGTTTATGCTTGGATCTTGAGTTGTTTCTTGGTTCTCCAAGTAGAAACCAATTTTTACATTGTCCATGACAGAAGAATCATTTGTAGCTGCAACTGTGTGTGATACCCATGAAATTTGGTTGAATAAGATATTGGCTGAGCTTCACGTTCGACAAAAATAACAAATTATTATTTACTTTGATAATGGCTCAAGGATTAAGCTTACAAAGAATTTAGTGTTTCATGAACGAGGCAAACACATAGATGTTAACTTTCACTTCGTGATAGATATCACGAAGAAGAAAGTTATTAATGTTGTCTACTATAGAATGTAAGACCAAGCTGCTGATATCTTCACTAAGTCCCTCAAGGTGGCAACGTTCAGAAAGTTAAGGAAGGTACTTGGAGTTTGCACTTTAAGGGAAAGCTATGGTGAATAATGTTATTAAGCTAAAGTCGTAGACTTATCATTTTGAGGAAGCGTTAGTTAGGTATTTCAATTAAGTAAGTAAGTTTCTTCTTTCCTAGATTTAAGTGTATATGATTTCTGGCACTTCGTTAAGATCCTTTCCATTCGCATATAGATTTTGGTGAGGCCTCCTTGCTTCTAGGAGAATCCATTTCCTTTCAGTTTAGTAGTTTATGAAGTGTCTTGGGTATTGCCCCAACACCTATCGTAAGTTGTTAGAGTCTTCATACACAGATGGTATTATATGTTTTTCATTGTTTTCTCGTGTTGTTTTGTTATTGTATAACTCATGTTAAGTATTTTGAGAAGACTATATTTTAAGAGTTCTATAGAATGTCTAAGTGTTCACCCATTTTAAGTTTCCGCGTATTGTTTAGTGTCATGTATGTCATGTAGTCAGGAAAATGGTTTGCTCGGGGATCAGAAATGGTTCTTAGTGCTAGTTACACCCATGGTGTATACTCGGGGCATTGCATTTGGCGAGCTTTTTAATGTGTTTGTGAAGGTTGAGACCTTCATAATATGAAAATCTTATAGCCAACTTCTTTTTGTTGCAAATTTACAATCACTTTTCCATTGTTTTTTTGAATGTTCGCCATTTTCTTCATCAATAAGAATATTTATGCATGTATGGAACCAGAGGCGGACCCACATGGCGCTATCCTAGTGCTCGAGCATCCATTAACATCTTAGCGAACTATATATACTCATGCCAAAATTAACAAAATATGGTATAAAATAAAAGGCGAGCACCGAATGAAAAATGGTTTAGTTGGTGTAGTGGTTATATGTTATTGTTGAAGGTTATTTATGTCTTATATGCCCAACCTTAACTCCCCGCAGCAGCAATAATTTTATTTTAAAATCCAGCTCTTTTTTTTCTACCTTTTCTTTTTCTCCTTTTCACTAACGGTCCTTTTTCTAACATTTCTTAAACAAAATTCCTTTTTCAAGATAATTTTGATTTTAATTTTTCTTCTTCTTCTCATTATTATATTTGTACCATATTTGATATAATTGTCTTTCATATGACAATTGTTTAATTTTTATATCTATATTTTATGATGTATAAATTAAAAAATAACCTTAATTTTTATAATCTTGAATCAGTCAAGACTCATGTCTATTGTGCAACCTCAGTCTCCCAAAAATATAAACACTCATGATCTTCCATATTTTTTAACTCTTTCTTTCTCATCAGTTTTATTATGAAAAAAATACTTTATTCTAGCGCATTAATTTAAGTTCTCCAATTTAAAATCAAAAAAATATCCTCCTCACTTGTTTGCCTGTTTGGTAATTACAATTGTATGTTAAGTTAATATTGTTTCTCCTCCTTTTTTTATCAAACCATCAAACGATTCCTATTGTCTATTTCATTAAATTGAAAAGAAAATAAGGCCGATGTTGAAGAATTTGAGCCTCCAATTACTCTATTATGTTTATACAAGTTTATGTTAGAAAATACTGAGCAACCATAGCTGTAAAATCATGGATCCGTCACGGTCCTAGAAGATCTCTTTTTCATCAATATTTCCATGCATTATTTTGTGTATTTTATTTTGTGGATGGAACCCATCATTACTGGAAGGAAGTGATATTTTCGAATTTATCACTGTTTCAACATACATAGATGGTTACATTTGTAAATAAAATGGACAATTAATAGGAAAAAAAAGACTCATCGTTCTAAACAAAATTCCTTCATTAAATAGGATGAGTTGCGACAATTTCAGTTTAGCAACAAAAGTGAATTCACGAATATCTATTTTATTTCTTGTTTATGTATTTTTTGTATAATTGTTATTATCTAATAGTTTCCTTATCATGAGTTACCTAGTTTTTGTGTATGTCATATCAGTTCATAAGGTTGTTCCACCAGCCTCGCTGGTTACATGATTGTGGTGTCCATTTTTATTTTGTTTCTTTTCTGTAGATTCTCTCTTGGAGATTGAAGATTTCCTTTCTCTTTTCTCGGATTCATTTTCCCCAACCTCAACCTTAAAATTTAATAAGAAAATCTTGCTATAAATAATGTAATTTTCATAGATCCTTAAAATGAGGATAAATGTTACTATTTTGTAGTCAAGGTTATAGTAAAGTTCAATCTATGAAAATAATTTGTTGTAGAAATAATTACAGCAAGAGTACAATATAAAACCAAATATGGTTTAACCATTGCTCATACACCTAAGATATATATATATATATATATATATATATGTGTGTGTGTGTGTGTGTGTGTGTGTGTGTGTGAGAGAGAGAGAGAGAGAGAGAGAGAGAGAGAGAGAGTGCGTGCATGTATGTGCACGCGCGCGTGTGTGTGTTGTGAGAGAGAGAGAGAGAAAGAGAGGAAATAAGTCAAAAAAACACCAACATCAACTACTATTAAATGTATAACACTCTCGAAGTTTCATGACCTATACTTTGCATTTGGGGGACCTTGGGGAGTCGTTACTGGACGTTTGGACCCTTTATACTATATTTTACCTATTTAAAAGATGTGAAATTAACTTTTCAAAAAGACTCAATTAAGTGAGGAGTATTTTGGGTAATTTAGCGGACGAGTATAGATTGGTTTTAAATTAGTTTTAATAAATTTTCACTCACTCAAATCAAATCCCCATATCAAAACCCAAAAGCTCTCACCTCTATCTACTCTCTCACTCAACGCAACTTCCATTGAAGGATCAAGGAAACATGGAGAATAAGACCAAGTTCTCAAATTTTCATCTCAAATTTTGTGTTCAAAACTTCATGAAGGTATGGATTCTTCACTCTTGATATTCCTTTCTCCAAGAGGTCCTTTCAAAGTTGATTTCTAAATCACCCAACTCCAATGAGTTTCTTCTTCTAATGGGTTTTCTTCTAAACTTGAAATTGATGATGGATTATGACTAATTGTGAGTACTCATGGCTAATTAATATTGTTGAGTAATTGATGTTGATTGTTGGAATTTCATGTGGATCATGTCCCTTTCCCCTATTTTCCCAAATCCTAGATCTTGCTTATGAATTGATGACAATTGAAGAATATGTTGATCGTTAGGCTTGTTTTATCTATTATAATTCACTCATGGACCGCCTAGGTAATTTATTGTTGGGATTGGATCAATTTCATGAGTAATTCATGATGAACCCTATTCCTTTAACCCTAGGTTATGAATTGATGTTGAGTTTGTTAGTTATGATACAATTTACTAAGTTCTTGTATAGATTACTATTGTATGATGTTATTAACCCTTTTGATGGGTGAATATGGTTGGTTCATGGTAAGACCATCGAAGGAGGCTTATGAAGGTGAATTGATAAGACTTTATGATCTTGAATCCTTTACTTCAATTATGATGTCTAGTATATAATGATGATGTTCAATTGAAGTGTTGATTGTGATTAGATTATATAGGTGATGGTATGATGAATGTAATTGAAATGTCTTAACTATATGGAATGTGAGATTATGATTAATATGTATTGATATAAGGTTGGTTATGAACTACCTATGTGCCTTACTATGACAAGATGATGTTAATGTGTTAATCTCATAAATGCAGGGTTGCCATAAAAAGACGTTCTCATGCAATTCCTAATGATCTAATGATGATGATATACAAGGGGTTAGTCCTCTATGACCTATACAAAGCAATTATGATTAACAATTTCTTAAAGACATTTCAAAAAGGGACTCTAGCTTAGCACCGAGTGAACTAGAAGTGAGAAGTGTCCCTTCCCATGTAGGGAAGGTAGGTTCACTATTGTACTCATGAGATTGGGAATATAATGCAATGTGCATAAAGAGGGTCCCAAGCATATCTACTAGCTCTTGAACCATGTTGCCCCCATAGGAATACTTGCTAATGGATCCACCTATAATGCTATGTTCATGTTTTGGTAGTACCTTGGGAAGTAGTCCACCTTCTTTCAATGTAGCGTTTTATGACACAAGATTATGCATTTAGAACTTGTGGTCTATGTCGGTTAAGGCAAGTGTCCCGGAAGTAAAATGATGTAATAAAGTGAACTATAACTAAGATGATTTAAGGGGTTTGACTTAGTCTAGGAAGGTGTATGAGACTTTACCTATACATTGCACTAGTTGGACTTGAGGGAAGTCCTAAGAGGATATTCTTATGTTCCTATAAAATGAATGATATGTATATGTTGACTTTACGTATTGATGATACTATATGATTCTAGTTTCATCTATGAGCATGACATTGGTCTATATTACAATGTATGTTGATGATTACTCTTAATGTTATGTTATGTGATTCTATACATTGCTTATGGTCCTTTGTTGGGTTTACTTGGTTGAGTAAGGTTATGGGGCTTTACTTGGTCATTGCACTTGTGGAATTGATGTTGGGTTATGAGTAAGGGTTTTGTATATGTTATGATGTTATACACATTGTCACATCCGGGTTTACCCCCTAGATGCAACCGGCGTCGTTGTCCTCTTTTTGGACTAAGACTAGACTCTTAGTTTACATCATTACATTCATTGGTTAAATTTAGCGGAAAATTTAAAATTTTTCATTACTTCTACTTGGAGGTTTACATAGACCTCTACATACACCTAACATATATATATAAATCGAGTATACATAGACCCTTTGTATAGGAAGGTTACATAGCCTTCTACTTTTATTGTACATATATATATATATATATATATATATATATA
>NC_028637.1:32593603-32629073 GCF_001406875.1 Solanum pennellii | reverse complement strand
TATATATATATATAAGATAGACCATAGTCTTCAAAGATTGTCTCATCTCATAACCATCTAAAACGATTAGCAATTTGAGCATAGCCCATACATCTATGTAATGAGAGCAACATATAGGCTTTATACAATCCGTACTCAAATGAAAGGAGATAGGATATAGGAGTCTTAGAACTAAAGCAACAACAACATAAGGTCGATATTGGCATCACCCTCTGACAGTGAGGACCTACCCTACTTGGATGATCAAAGGATCAAAGCCTTCTTCAAGTCGCCTTCCAGTACTCTTTAACGACCGGAACGTAAAATGTTGGGAAAAAGGAAGAAATGGGGTTAGTACGCCACTTATACTAAGTATGAGACCATATACACACATTCTTGAAAAATATGCTAAGAAAAAGGACATTTCATAAAGTGTGAATTTTTTATTTAAAACCCCTTATGCACATTCAACAAGACTATATAAACTATTATTGCATATTCATTAATACATAGGCATGTTCATCATTATACTACAACATCAAGTCTACTCAAGTCAACCATTCATATCATATAAGTAGATACACACTCAAGTAACTGTATCATCAAGTCATGTTAACAATAAACATGAATAAGAGTACATTTCATTATAAACAAAATAAGAAAATTACCTATGGACCCCTACCAAGTCAACAAGTGCAATGACAAAGCAAATCCCCATAACCTTACTTAATCAAGTAACCCAACAAGAACGATGTGTAACACCCTACTTCATATAACATGAAATTTAGATATACATTTCATCTTACTTTAATAATATAAGCCAACGCATATTCATAAGTAAACTAACATATAGTATCAACAATGTGCAAGTTCATCATATATGTATCATATATCATTGTATGCATAATCATACATAAGAAAATCCTCCTAAGACTCCCCTTAAGCCTAACAAATGCAATGCTTAAGTAGAGTCCCATATCCATACCTAAACTAAGCTAGACCCCTTAGGTTGTCCTAGTTAGAGTCCAATCCTTTAATTCATTTTACCTTTTGGGAACATCTTGACCTAACCGACATAGACCACATTAGCTAGTGTTTAATCCAGTGTCATAAAACCCTACACCGAATGAAGGGGGACTACTTGCCATGGTAGTACCAAAATATAAAACATAGCAACTACGTGGATCCACTAGATAGTATTCCTATGGGGGCAACATAGTTCAAGAACTAGGAGATATAGTTAGGACCTTCTTAATGATACATGCATTTTAGTCTCCAATTTCATGAGTACTATAGTGCTCCTACCTTCCCTATGTGGGAAGGGACACTCCTCACTCTAGTTCACTTGGTGCTAAGCTAGAGTCCCTTTTTGAAGTGTCTTTAAGCCTTTAATTATATATCATGGTTTAGTTTGGGTCATAGGGTCTAACATTGTTATAACATCATCATTATCATAGCTCAATAATAATTGCATGAGTATATGTCCTTTCATTAAATTTCATATAGGTGAGGTTAGCACATTAGCATTTAATATCATGATAAGACACATTGGTTTTCATCACCATCCTCATAACATATACACCTTAATCAACCTTACAACATATTCATGACATATAAATTCAACATCATACAACCATATCAATCCTAATACAAGGCATACTCCAATACAACATCATGACTTAATCACAATTAACCACAATTTGAAGTAAAGGATAGAGATCATAAGACTTACCAAGTCTCTTTCATAGTTTATAATCAAGGTCTTACCAAGAACCCTCATTCAACCAAATTTTTGGTATACATCATCATAAATAATTAATCAACATGATAACAAGACAAGATAAACACTATGTCACAATGCAATACTAGATCATAGCTTAAGATAAGATACTTAGGTTGATTCACTCCTAACCTAGATGATCTTCTCAGGACTAGCATGAAAGGCTAAAATTAACTTTAATTTTTTTAATGATTATTGTAACAATATCATCGAATGGTAATTCAATCAATGACCAAGTTAATTGAACCAAACACAACCTAATTTATATCAAAATCAAACCTAGGGTTTGGGGTTGAGGGTTATCTTCTACAAACTAGACCAAACCATCAAGATATCTAAATATTAGGTTAGAATAAATTTTAATAAATTCATATTATCTAATATAAAACATAAACAACCCAATTCACAACATAATTTTCGAGATTGAGAAAGACAATCATAAAAACTCAACTTTTGGAAATACATTGAAGGAACCCTTTGAGGAAAGCGGTCTCAAAGGTGAATTAGATCCAATACCTCAATGTTTAATGAAGATTTGATGGTGAATTAGTGCCTTTTATGACCCCAAATCCCTCCCCTAGCTAGTCTTCAATGGTGTCCTCCAATAGAGAGAGAAAGAAAAGAGGAGGAAGAGAGTTTGTTTTGAGAGGTATAATTAGATTAAGGGGGTTGGGGTCTTTATATGGGGAGTTAAATTAGTGAATTATGCTTCCCTAAATCCCTAAATAACCACCAAAAAACTTAATTAATGATCTAGGACTTAACTTAAAACGTGGAGGAAAATGGACCCTCACAGACGAGAGCCCGTTTGACCGTCCGTCTGTGAGTCGACGGTCACGTGCCTTTTCGTGTTGCACATCCGTCGTTCTTGTTAGATACTTTGCAGGTGAGGTAGTCCAATAGAATTTCTAAGTGTTTGTAAAAGTTTGTCATCGATGCCCCGTCGATCAACACACGCCCCGTCGATTGCACTCTCGTGGGTGCACACTGCCCAGGCAGTGTTGACACCAACGTGCAAGGGTCCTCTAGAAGGGCTCTTGGTTAGTCCTTGGGGAGTTGTAACTGAACGTTTCGACCATGAATTAACTTAAAAAACATGTTATCTACCCTTCCACCAATTTTCATGGATTTCTGACTCCTAAAAGCTCGTAAAATAGACTTAGACACGCTAGTACCTCCTAGAACTAGTTTCCAAACGTCATGGACGTTCTTGGATATTTTTGTTTCCAGACTTCCTAAATGACTTATAAACATTAAAGTAGGCCTTAAAACAGTGTCGATACCTCATGACCCTTATATTAGGATTTTCGACACGTCTTGGATTTTCGAACGGTTGCATTATCCCCCCCTTAGGAACATTCGTCCCCGAATGACACTATAATCCTTTAGAAGGAAGGAATATATCAAGAGTAGCAGCCAACCAATAACAATTCATAAAAACATCAATCATATCACTTACACAAGGCAATTCAAAACTTCAATTACCACACATAAGGCCCAACATAACATTATGAGGAATATCCTTCTCACAACAACAACACGATCTCAACATACTTTACATGGATCAATTATGCCGAGGTTTACCTTATCAACATGCTACATATCATTTCATAAAGACCCATCATATCAAAATGCACAAGATAACTCATACAAGCCAAAGAGAAAAATTTCAAGTTCAAATGTACTATTTCACTGTAATTCACTATAAGGCTATTCAAAAATGCACATTTTGCAAGACTTCTCCAAAATCAAAGAAACTTCAATTTTTTAGTTATTATTTTCATTATTAGTAAGAACTACTAACCTTGGTTATAAAATAGATGAGGGTAACGGGACTTCATGTCGGCGTCGGCCTCCCATGTTGCACCCTCAACTTGGTGATTTTTCTATAACACCTTTACGAAATCCACCTCTTTATTCCTTAACTTCTTGACTTGCCTATCAATAATTTGAACCGAAACTTCTTCATAAGAGAGGTTATCCTTCACAACAAGATCCTCAATAAGAAGAATAGACTCAGGATCAACAAGGGAAGGCTCACCCACTTTAAACCATCCGATAGGAGACCTACACCTCCTACCATACAAGGCTTCATACGGAGCCATCAAAATGGATGAATGAAAACTATTATTATAAGCAAACTCAACCAAAGGCAAATTCTTATCCCAATTTCCCTTGAAATCGATAATACAATCCCTAACGATATCTTCAAGGGTTTGAATAGTACGTTGCGCTTGACCATCTATTTGGGGATGAAAAGCGGTACTCAACTTCACGTTAGTACCCAACCCTTCTTGGAATGACCTCCAAAACCTAGATATGATTTTTCACCCCGATCCGATATGATGGATAACGGAATACCATGACGACACACAATCTCATCTATGAAGATCCTTGAGTAATCTTAAGCCGAATACATAGACGTGATAGGAATGAAGTGAGAGGGCATGGTTAACGTATCCAAAACCACCCATATAGAGTCAAATTGCCTTTGAATCGGAGGTAAACCCACTACAAAATCCATATTTATGTCTTCCCACTTCTAAGTAGGAACATGGATTTATTGTAATAAGCCACCCGGTTTTTGATGTTCGGCTTTTACTTGTTGGCAATTTGGACACTCAGTCCATCTTCATACGTTCCCACCAATATATTTACCTAAGTTCATGGTACATTTTTGTCAAACCCGGATGAATGGAGTAGCGGTACCCAAGCGCTTTCTCAAGGATCCGGTTCCTCAACTCATCTACCTTGGGAACAAACAATCTTCGTTAGCACCTTAAAATACCATCCCCCAAGGGAGAATGCCTAATTAAGCTTGCCAAGGACCAATTCCTTCAACTCTATCAATGTTTTATTATGGTGTTGTTTGGAATTCACCTCAACTACCGATAATGACTCGGAGTTACAATGAACCATCAAACCACCATTCGGAGAATTATCCAACCTCACACCCAACCTATCCAACCTGTGAACATCTTTCACTAGGTCGTTCTTGGCTTCATCTACGTGAGACACACCACCCATGTTCATACAACTTAGAGAATCTACAACCACATTGGACTTTTCGAAGTGATAGAGGACACTTATGTCGTAATCTTTAAACAATTCTAACCGCCTTCTTTGTTGGAGATTCAATTGTCACAACCCGGATTCTTTAATCCGGATCGCAACCGGCATCATTGACCTCTCAGAGGTCGCAGACAAGCCTCATCTTGCATTCATCACATTCATATGGTTATTTTTTGCGGAAAATTTAAAACTTTTAAAAACGTATGAAGTATACATAGACTTCATATAGTTATTTCAGGAATTCATCATATATTAATCTCAACATAAACGTAACAACCATCTATCATAAGAATAAATTTGAAACAGAATAAGAATATATCATAAATATGTTTGCCAAACACGACCTTTTACAAAAGCTTCAAATGAAACTATGAAAGAAATGCTAGGTACAACATCCACTATATTTGTATAGAACTTAGGCTACACTAAAACTGTAGCATCCTCAAAACAAGAGGACCTACCAAATGGTCTGGAGAAAAGCCGATGTCCAAACTGTTGCAAGAGTCGTCGATATGTCCCTTAACCTGCATTTATAAAATAGTAAATAGTAGGTGTTAGTACACCACTTCTAATAAGTATAGGTTTATGAACACATACATATAAGGCTATGCACGATCAAAGAAAGCTCTTTCTAAACGACATGCTATTTCTAGAAAGTCTAGTCACTAGACTTTCTTAATTCGTTGGTTGTGAATTGTGGTATGAATATGATGTATTTTAATGAATTCAAAGCACACAACTCATTTTCTATATGATTACAATATATTAGTATCATCAACATAACTTTAGAACAAATGGGGCAAAGATTTCAGATTTTGATCCTCTTAGGCCGAGAGCTCCTCTTTGTATACTTAGATTATTTTTCAGTCTATTTCTTCTTCTTGTTGTGTAGTTCAATAAATCCTTTGGTCGTATGTTTTACTTACAAGTGTAATGATTCATTGTATTACCATACCCACAATGAATCAAGTAAGTAATTCAAGAGATTAAGGAAATGACTTCAATACAATTTGGGGCATGAATATATTTATAAGTCAACATTTATTGAATATACTCATTCTTTAGTTGATTGCAAGATGTGCATAGTTCTTGGGGAATATCACTAAAGCATATGATCTTGCTTACTTTGGGCATTAATTCTTTATAAGCGAATCTTTATTGGCTAAATATATTAGTTAATCATTTTGGATAAGCATATTTGAATTCATATTGTCTTTGATATTTTCCTAATAGAGGAAGCCATTATAAGCCAATTTTATTTTGCTTTGTTCATTTTCATGACATGAAGATTCGAATCATTCATTACACTATATATTCATTACATTTCATAAGTCATTCTCTATTGATCATTCCATTGATTTCATTACTTTCATGTTCGGAAAGATATGGGTTATTTATTTAATGTTTTCATGTTTTATATATTATATATTTCATATGTACTAGACCTTGGAATTTTGAATGTAGCATTAAGACATCTCAAGTGAGGGTCCAACATAAGGGACCTCAACCCAAGGTCCTTCTTTAGCAAACACAGATTGTACTTCATTTGTTCATTCGTACTTCAAATTATTCATTTCATTCATTCGTAGGATGATATAAGCACTAGCTATACCTAGGATGAATTTTAAGACTCTCATCGGGATCATGAAGTGCAATGACCAAGAATGACCTAATGTCACTACTTGAATTTGATTTCACCTTCTGATTGTCTTGCACAAATACCTTCGGTATCATTCATTTCATTATCTTTCATACTTTGAGGAACTCCAACCTTAAATGACATAGATCATGTGAGCATCATGAAATTCGGTGTCTTCCCCACACCGAAAAGAGGTGGAGCCACTGGCCAAGGTGAAACCAAAAAATCCCTAGCTCGCTTAGGTGGAAAACCACTACCTAGTTGCCTATGTTGGCAGCATAGTTCAAAGACTAAGAGATTTGGGGAAACCCATACCCACCTGGTGGACAGTCTCAACTAATGAGAATTATGTGAACCTCCGCCCTTCCCGAAAGAAGGCGTAACCACTCATAACTAGCCTATCAGAGCTTAGTCTAAAGTTCCTATTTACATTGAACTCATACATCATCGAATCTTGCTTCTAGCATGAGGTAGTCATAGATCGTTAGTTGATTTCTCATCTCTTCTTTAACTATTAAGTGTGAATTGTCCTAACACTTACATATAAAATGTGATTGAGATTTATTTAATCTTTTGATGAATTCTCATCCTTTCTTTACATTGATAAAATGTGAATTTTCCTTACATATCATCCTTACTTTACATTGATGAATGTGAATTGTCCTTATATATCATCCATAGGTGTTAACGAGACAGGTCTCACACATTCTAACACCTTCATACGTGAGTATTCTTTTCACACAATATCTTAGGTGTAAGTGAGACTCGTCTCACTTCCTTTAAAACCCCATTTTGGTCACTTAACTTACTTAATTTAGACCCCTTTAATTATGTTATAACTCACGTTACTTACTTATTTTAGTGTAGTAGATTCATATCATCGTTTATGGACGATGAGGACTTCATTCAAAGAGTTTCATGAGTTCATATGTCATTCATTTAGAGCACGTTGGGAGTTTTCCCAATGAATGGCATGCCCTTTGTTATGAATTCATTTGAATTACTTTTGATGCGCCTATTCATTTATCATTCTAACATTTTAGTCATTTAAGATAGTATAGGGTATGTTGGGACTTTTCCCATTGATTGAGATACCCTTAGAATGGATTCATTTGTCTGTTGGTCATGCTTAATTTGACATTGCTTTATATTGGGCACATAATATTTGTGTAAATTTAGTATTGGCTTAGAAAATTTGGAAATAATTTCATAGTAAATTTATTGGCACAAGCCAAACATTCATTCAAATATAGTTTCATGAGATTCTCATTAGGAAATTTTTCCATCATTATTTAAAATCCATAATGTAAGCCAATTCCATTCAACTTTTGGGCAAGACATTGTTATCCATTTTACAGGCGTAACCCAAACATTCATTTAACTTATGATTTCATGGAGATTTGTTTAGCCAACCTTATAACATAACTTTAGGCATAACGTTTTAAGCATCATGGACATAATCATATTAGAATTGGATGAATATATCATCTTTATAAGGTCATATTAACAACAAGTATGCACAACAGACCGTAACATCATCATACCTAACATTTTCGGACATATCTTTAACATTGTATCATTCTTTAATTCACATATTAACACTTAGTTTCAACCAAGTCGAATTAATAGGTTCATTCAATCATTATTTAATCAAAAACCATACACATTAAGATCAGACAGCACCACATACCAACAACATTATTATTAACCTATTCAACATTGAAATCGTAACAAGGATACTACGGGAAGGAGTTAGACAAGAACGACGGGAAACAACCCTAGTTTTCAAGATCTTTGAAACATTCGAAATAAAGTTCTCTTGGAGAAAGAAGTCCAGGAGAGAAACCCATACCTTATGAAGAACATAATCTAGGAAGACCACGTTGAACGAAACCTTGAAGAAACCTAGAAATCACCCTAGAAAAATAGATAAATTTTTGGCCTTTTTCTTGCGTTCGTTGCTTATTGTTTTGCGTCCTTTTTACCTATGAGTTTGAACGTGATTTTTAGGTTTAAGAACTTAAATTTACTAATTAAAATTAGGGTTTAATAAATTACCTAAATAAATTAATTAACTAATTATTAAAAGTCCCTCCTAAGTTGACTAAACATAGGAGAATGTTGACTTGACCAAAAATCAGGAATTTTGGTGTTGACTATGGTTTTGGTCGACACTTTGGCTTTATTTTAATTAATTAAATCCTTAATTTAATTAATTTAGGGACCTATGATGTAACAACCCTAAAAATGGCTATGCTAAATAATGCATAATGTGTCTAGAATGCCTACGATTAGACAGGGTTCACACGGATTGATGCGCTTAGAATCAGACCTCTGAACCCATGTAAATGCCAAACCAACAAACTTGGGGAGTTAGTTGAGATAGTAAAGGTTGGGTCCGTCCATGTAGGGCTCCCTAATATGAAGATTTACCCGAATGAGTCTTTACCGGGTTTTAAAAGGGGAAACGTTAAGTTTGGAGGGTCTAGGGGTAAAATGGTCTTTTTCCAGGCTAAGGGTAGTATCATAATTACCCTAAATATGTAATAAATTATTTAATTAATACGGTGAAGGGGTATTTTTGAGAGAGGGGGTCAAAAATTTTCCCTTGAAGTGTATTCTTGCTCCACCCGGGTTTGAACCTAGGTGGAACCAATGATTTATATTGTTTTTATTTAAATTGGTAATTAATTTAATTAATTAATATTATTTGAAAGAGTCCTAGTTGACTAACTCTAAACTACTTCACCTCTTTTGACTATCTTACACGTTTAACTCTATGTCTCTCTCACGTCAATATCTCTCTTCTCTTTCACGTTATCTCTACCAGAAACACAAGAACTTATCAGCAACTAAAAATTCTTAACACTTGAAGAACTTTCACGTTAAAAACTTATGCAAAACATAACAAAAAACGTTAGGCAAAGAGAGCAGTTTTTCCGTCGAGTTAGTGTTGAAGATTTTGGACTTAGACGAAATTTTGGAGAAGGTTTCGGCAGATAGTTCAAGGTTTGAACGTCAAAATGAGGTATGGGATCTCTTCTCTCTTTTTCCCTTTCCCAAGAGACCCCTAAGGTTCAGACGAATCTATTCCGAAAACTAGGGTTGTTCCCAGTTGCATTTTCTTGTCATTAGCTCCCATGAATCATAGGTTGCGGATGTTTGCTGGTAGAAATTAGGGATGTAATAATCTGTTTTCTTGATGATTATGTTTATGTGTGTATGTTTAGAATTATGTGAGTATTGAGCATGTTGTCCGAAATTAAGTGAAAAATGATGTATGTGCAATGTGTAGTTGTGATATACACTCTTGGATTCAAGTTCGAAAAATGACATATCATGTGCACAAACTTGCTTAAATCGTGATGTTCATAAGTGATGTAAAAAATCTGATTTGAGTGCAAACTAATAGTAAAATGAATCCATGAAAATGCACCAAAATAACTCACTAAAAACTACTTAAAACGTCTAATCATTTAATGTGAAAGAGGTGAGAAACTATACTGTAAAAATTTCCAGCATCTTGTTGATGACTTTCAGCCAAGCTAAGGGGATTATCATTCTATGTAAAAATAAATTAAAATATGTGAGGCCACTGAGAATCGAACCCGTAACATCACCATGTTAAATGTCATTGAAAGAATGTGAGAAAAAGAGAATGTTGCATATGGGATTCGAACCCATTTGCCTTGATCCGAAAATGAAATTTAAAAAATAAGAAATGAGAGGAGTGGGGTTCAAACCACCAACTCTCAATCAGATTTAAAGAGGAATAAAAAGAAAAATAAAAGGTTGAGGCATGTGGGAATCGAACCCACGACCTCTAGGAAGAACAAAGGAAATCTAAGAAGAAAAACTTTAAGTGGGGCTCTGGGTGTTCGAACCCACACCACCTCGGACGAAAGAGAGAAATTAAAGAGAAGGAAATAAAAAGGAAATGAGGTTGTGGGGGTTCGATCCTACATCCTCTCATGCCCAATGAGCGAAAAATGAAGAGAGAAATTAAGGAAAAATAAAATGAAGGCGTTGGGGCTCGACCTTGGGTCCCCAAGCCTTGTGGATCAAACCATAATAAATAAAAATGTAAGTGTTCTCCAAGTGATTCGAAATAGATTTCTCTTGTCCAAATTCCGTAGGGATACATAGGTCATACGTGAATTAAATGTTCAAAAATAATGCTGCCTACTTAGCGAAACCGAGATCTTGGAATACATACAAGATGCATAAGTCTTGAACCACATAATCATAGGAAGATATAAATCACTTAAACGAACTATGCATGAAGCCTCATGGCTTGTATGTATAGACCCATAAGTCTAGCATATGTTTAAAAGTAGGTGAAACTAAGATGTATGTAATGAAATGATGAAACCCTAGAAGGGCTTAGTAAGAGTGTGGATACACTAAATGACTAAGTATATTGGCATATGATGAAAGAACAACGAAATGATGAAGCCCTATGAAGGTTAAGTAAGAGTGTGAAACACACTAAATGGCCAAGTGCATTGGCATATGATGAAATGAACATTCACGTACTAAGGTATAAGTAATTATGAAAAAAAATGTGCGAAATTTAATGAATGTGGTGACAACATGATAAGAGGCTAATGTAAAAAAGTAGAGCAATCTCAAATGAGCCTAAGTAAATGTTACCAAAACGTACTCACCTATGAGAGTGTAATGTTAATGAAGTGACCAGTCTCTATGAACAGTCTAATGAAAGTATTGAGATCAATATACACTTAACACTAATGATGTGATGAGAAATCATCCATTGAACTATGATGTCCTCATACTAGAAGCCATTGTCCGTGACATATGAGTTGAATTTAATGGAACTTTATACTGAGCACCGAATGACTAGCTATGAGTGGTGATGCCTTCTTTCGGGAATGGCGGAGGTTCACATAACTCTCATGAGATGAGACTGTCCGGCATGTCGGGTATTGGTATCCTTATATCTCCTAGTCTTCGAACCTATACTGCCAATCTAGGGATCTGACGGGGTTCAATTCCCATGTACGCTAGCATGTTTTGGGTCACTTTGGCCGGTGATTCCACCTCTTTTCGATGTGGGGGAGACACTTGATTTCATAATGCTCAAATGATTTATGTCGGTTAAATTTAATGTTCCCAATGAATGAATGATGCCACCCTCAAATGATGCACATAATGAAATGAATGATACCAAAAATATTAGGATAGGATAATCAAGAGGTGATCTAGACCTAAGTAATGACACTAGGTAATTCTTGATCATTGCACATCGAACCCGATGAAAGTCTTAAACTACATACTAGGTACAACTGGTGTTCACGCTAGCCTATGAACGAAATAAAGTGAAGTACATATGAATGAATGACGTAGACTCTGTGTTTGCTAAAGAAGGCTCCCTAGTTGAGGTCTCATTTGTTGACCCCTCATTTTGCGAAGTCTTAATGTCAAGTCCATGATTCCAAAGTCTCATGGCATATGAATGAATTATATGAATATGTTATGTGCTATATGCAAAACGATATGTGCAATGTGTAAGATGTTATGTGCAATATGCAAAATGAAATGTGCTATGTGTAAGATAATATGTGTTGTGTGCAGTATGATAAGTATGATGATACATGTTATTCTCATGGCATGACTTTCCTAATCGAAATTTGAAAAGCTCACTAACTTTCCTAATCCCAATTTGGCAAGTCCACTGACATGACTTTCTATAATCATGTCGTTAGGAAAGAGCTGTTCTTACTCATGCATGTCCTTGGTGTGTGCTTGCATATACCCATACTTAGTACAAGTGTGTACTAATTCCATACAATTCTACAATTTTAGGTGCAGGAAAAAGTGGATGCTTGAGCTTACATGTTGACGTTGCAGCTATCCGGACGTGGATCTTTCATCCGGACATAGTAGGCCCTCGTGATTTCGAGGATGTCTACCGTTATTATCTAGCTTAGATGTAGGCTATAGCTAGTGGAGCATGTTCCACTAGTGTTTTTTTTCACTTTTGTTCGGACTTTATACTGGTGCCGTTTTGACAATAATACGTTTAATAAAATTATAATCTGATTCTTTCATTTCATTATCACTTTATTAGATGGTTGGTTTGTGAACGCCTATGATGTTAAGTAGTATATACAAATGTATGTTAAGACAGAAAAATTTTCAAATTTTCCGCTAAAATTAACCTAGATGAAGTAAGTATGACGTATGTAGGCTTGTTTGCGACATCTGAGAAGTCAACGATGTCGGTCTCGTCAGGGTCTAGATTCCGGTCCTGACAAAGTTTGTATTAGAGCATTAGTTTAAATTTCGAGGATAATAAGTTTACCTCAACCACATTGAGTAGTTTCTATGTCATGGTAGTGAAGTGCACCATTATCCTGGATTAGAGACTACATGATGCTTAGGAAAATTCCCTTCTTCTAATCTTATCGTGCCTTCTATAATGTCTGATTTCTTTGTGTTAAGAGCGTATCTAACATCAACTCTTGAGATTTAGAAAGATCAATACGAGGAGAAACGCAGGCGGAGAGATTGGAGGAGCAGCTGCTGGGGTAAATCAAGTTCCTCCCCAGGCTCCAGCTGCTAGAATGGAGGTGCCTGTTAACCCTACTGTGTTGACAGATGGAGAAGTGAGGATAGCCTTGGTACAGATTGCCCAAACCATCACTTTACAAGCTCAGGATATGACAGCCCAGGTGGAGCAACAAGGTGTTCCCAGGGAGAACCCTCCTGTCATCACCATGGCTAACAGGTTAATGGGCTTCACGAGGATGAATTCTCTCGTTTACGCTGGATCTAAGATTTCTAAGGATATCGAGGAGTGTAGGGCAGGTATGCAACATTATAGAATGGACCTTTCCAGGCTTATGGTACATATCAAACAAGTGAAAAAAAAAATAGGAAGAGGAAGCATACTAGGGCAGGGAACAACTCAAATCAAGCTGAAAAGAATTTTTCAAGGAAGAGTAGTACTGAAATCAGGGATAAGTACAGGTTTAAGAAGGGACTCTACCACCAAGGGGAGTCAAGTTCATCCAAAGGTCTATGCTTTCCTTTGTAACACCTTTGCTTGATCTCACTTTTGAGATATTTCCTGAAGTTCTGCATGATCCTATAGTGGTTAGTACACCTTTAGGAGAAAATGTAAGAACTAATAGAGTATACAAGGATTAACCAATAGTTGTATGTGGTAAGACTATGTGTTCAGACTTGGTTGAGTTACCCATGCATGATTTTGATGTTATTCTTGGTATGGATTGGCTTCATAGTTGTTATGCTTGTATGGATTGTCGTAGTAGGGTTGTAAGATTTTGTTTCCCTAATGAAGAAGTGCTAGTCTTGAGGGGTACAACTCGAGTCATCCTAATCCCTTGATTTCGAAACTTAAGGCCAATAAAATGATGTGCAAGGGGTTATTATGCCATCTTGTGAGTGTTAATGATTTAGATCATGACGTTCCTTCCATAGACTCAGTTCCTGTAGTAAATGAGTTCTAAGATGTATTTCTTGATGATTTGCCTGGAGTTCCTCCCCCTCGAGAGATTGACTTTGGTATCGACTTAGAACACAATACTAAACCAATTTCAATTTCTCCTTACAGAATGGCTCCATGTGAACTCAAAGAGTTGAAGGTGAAGTTAAAAGATCTCACTGATAAGGGTTTCATTCAGACGAGCATATCCCCTTGGGCCGCTCCGGTGTTGTTTAAAAAGAAAGATGGAACCACTAGAATGTGTATCGATTATCAGCATCTCAACAAAGTCACTATCAACAATAAGTATCCACTTCCTAGAATAGATGACTTGTTCAACTAGCTCCAAGGGTCTAGTTTCTTCTCGAAGATTGATCTTCATACAGGGTACCATGAGCTTAGGGTTAGGGATGGAGGTATCCCAAAGACATCCTTTTGTACCCGTTATGGTCATTATGAGTTCCTAGTTATGTCATTTGGTCTCACGAATGCACTTGCTACATTTATGGATCTCATGAACAGGGTCTTCCGTGAATACCTTGACTCCTTCGTTATAGTATTCATTGATGAATTTCTCATATACTCTAAGACCAAGGAAGATCATGAACAACATTTGAGACTAACCTTGCAGGTACTTGGACAACACGAGTTGTATGCCAAATTCCGCAAGGGTGAATTCTGGCTTATATCAGTGACCTTCCTGGGTCATGTTTTGTCCGACAAAGGTGTAGAGGTAGATCCTAGGAAGACTGAAGGTAATAAGAATTAGCCAAAGCCTCTTACTCCCACAAATATTCATAGCTTCTTGGGATTTGCTGGTTATTATTACAGATTCGTGGAGGGTTTTTCTTCCATGGCTGCCTCATTGACATCTTTGATTAAGAAGAAGGCCATGATTGAATGGATGGAGGCTTGTCAGAAGAGTTTCCAGGATTTCAAGGATAGACTCACTTCAGCCATGGTACTTACTTTACCTAAGTGTGGTGAGAAATACACTATGTATTGTGATGCATCTAGGGTTGGTTCGGGTTGTCTTCTTATGAAGGGTGGCAAGGTGATAGCTTATGCGTCTGAAAAACTCAAGGTTCATGAAAAGAATTATGCCACTCATGAAATGGAGTTAGCATCTGTGGTGTTTAAACTGAAGCTGTGGAGGCACTACTTGTATGGGGTGCATGTGGATGTGTTCACAGACCACAAAAGTCTCTAGTACGTGTTCACAAAGATGGAGGTTAATCTACATTAGCGGAGATGGTTTGAGCTGTTGAAGGACTATGACATGAATGTCCACTACCATCAAGGTAAGGCTAATGTTGTATCTGATTCATTGAGTAGGATGAGCATGGGAAGTACAACCCACGTTGAGGATGAGAAGAAGGACTTGGTGAATATATACATAGACTTGCCAGACTGGGTGTGCGGTTAGTTGACTCTACTGTGGGGGTGTTTCAGTTCATCCTAGTTCTGAATCATCCTTAGTAGCTAATGTCAAGGAGGGTCAACATCTTGATCCTGTGTTGATGGAGCTGAAGGACTCAGTGTTGGTTAAGATGAATAAGTCTCTTGCTTTTGGAGATGACGGTATACTTAGGTACCAGGACAGGTTGTGTGTACCAGATGTGGATGATTTGCAGACAGGATCATTGCATAGGCCCATGGTTCCAGATATTCTATACATCCAGGTTCCACCAAGATGTATCATGATCTTAAGCAGATCTATTGGTGGTATGGCATGAAGAAGGACATTGCAGAATATGTGGCCAAATGTTCTAATTGTCAACAGGTTAAGGCAGAACATTTTAAGCCTAGCGGTCTTACTAAGATGATCGAGGTTCCAACATGGAAGTGGGAGGCCATTAATATGGAATTTGTTGTTGGTCTTCCAAAGACTAGAAGACATCATGACTCCACATGGGTTACTGTGGACAGGATGACTAAGTCTGCCCACTTTATCCCTGTGAAGGCTACTTATAGAGTTGAGGATTATGCGAGACTCTACATTGATGAGATTGTCAGATGTCATGGGATTCCTTTGTCTATCATTTCAGATAGAGGAGCTCATTTCACTTCATATTTCTGGAGATCCTTCCAGAAGAGCTTAGGCACACAAGTGAAGCTTAGTACTGCCTTCCATCCTTAGACTGATGGGCAGACAGAGCACACCATTCAGACATTGGAGGATATGTTGAAGGAATGTGTGATTGACTTCAGGGGTAGCTGGGACGACGATCTACCTTTGATAGAGTTCTTGTATAATAATATTTATCACTCCAGCATTGGCATGACACCGTTTGAGGCGCTGTATGGTAGAAGGTGTAGGTCTCCAGGTGGGTGGTTCGAGGTTGGAGAGTCATCCATCTTGGGTCCAAAGATCATTCATGAGGCCTTAGAAAAGGTCAGGGTTATTCGGTACAGGTTGGCTAATGCTTACAGTCGGTAGAAGTCTTATGCAGACAACAGAAAATGATTCTTAGAGTTTGATGTTGGTGACCAGGTCTATTTGAAGATATCACCTATGAAAGGAGAAATGAGGTTTGGCAGGAAAAGGAAATTGAGTTCGAGGTATGTTGGGTCATATGAGATCCTACAGCATGTGGGTGAGGTGGCCTATTAGTCGGCATTTCCTGCAGAGCTAGCTTCTGTTCATCCAGTCTTTCATGTCTCTATATTAAAGAAGTGCCTAGGTGATCCATAATCGATTTTACCTGTTGAAGGTTTGGGGGTTGATGAAATTTTTTCCTATGAGGAGGTACCTGTTGAGATTTTAGACAGACTAGTTATGCGGCTGAGGAACAAGGAGATTTCCACAGTGAAGGTATTGTGGATGAATCACCTTGTTGAGGGTACTATGAGGGAGACCGAGGCTGATATGAGATCCCCCTACCATCTTCTTTTCTGCTCTTGAGTATAGACTTCCTACTCTTAAGTATAAGTTTCCTCATCTCTCTATTCTTTTTTGCTATTGCTTGTTTGTGAATAGTAATTATGTTATGATCTGACTGGCATTACGCTAGATAGTTAGTAGTGTCATTCGGAGACGAATGTTCCTAAGGGTGGAATAATGTAACAACCCTAAAAATGGCTATGCTTAATGTGTCTAGAATGCCTACGTTTAGACCGGGGTCACACGGATTGATGCGCATAGAACAAGACATCTAAACCCTTGTGACAGCCAAGCCAACTAACTTGGGGAATTATTTGAGCTAGGAAAGGTTTGGTCCATCCATGTAGGGATCCCGAATATGAAGATTTATCCGAATGAGTCTTTACCGGATTTAAAAAGGGGAAATCATAAGTTTGAAGGGTCTAGGGGTAAAATGTTCTGTTTCCAGACTAAGGGTAATATCGTAATTACCCTAAATATGTAATTAATTGTTCAATTAATAAGGTGGAGGGGTATTTTGGGCAGAGAGGGCCGAAAATTTTCCCTTGAAGTGAAGTCTTGCTCCACCTGAGTTCGAACCTAGGTGGAAGTAATGATTTAAATTGTTTTTATTTAGATTGGTAATTAATTTAATTAATAATATTTATCTGCTGATTTAAAATAAAAGGGAAATCAGTTTTTTTTTAATATTATTTGGAAGAGTCCTAGTTGACTAATTCTAAACTACTTCACCTCTTTTAACTCTCTTTCACGTTTAACTCTATCTCTCTCTCACGTCAATATCTCTCTTCTCTTTCACGTTCTCTCTGCCAAAAACACAAGAACTGATTAGGAACAAAAAATTCTTCACACTTGAAGAACTTTCACGTCAAAAACTTATTCAAAACATAACCAAAAACGTTATGCAAAGAGAGGATTTTTTCGGTCGAGTTAGTGTTGAAGCTTTTGGACTCAGACAAAATTTTGGAGAAGGTTTGGGCAGCAAGTTCTAGGTTTGAACGTCAAAATAAGGTATGGGTTCTCTTTTCTCTTTGTCCCTTTCCCAAGAGACCCCTAAGGTTCATACGAATATATTCCGAAAACTAGGGTTGTTCCCCGTTGCATGTCCTTGTCACTAGCTCCCATCGAATCATAGGTTGGGTATGTTTGCTGATAAAAATTAGGTATGTAATGTGTTTTTGTAATGATTATGTTTATGTGTGTATCTTCGGAATTATGTGAATATGGAGCTTGTTGTCCGAAATTAAGTGAAAAATGATGTGTGTGCAATGTGCAGCCGTGATATACACTCTTGGATTCAAGTTCGAAAAATTACATGTTTATAGTCGTATTTCACGTGCACAAAATTGCTTAAATCATGATGTTCATAAGTGATGTAAAAATGCTGATTTGAGTGCAAACTAATATTCAAATGAATCCATGAAAATTCACCTAAAGAGCTCACTAAAAACTACTTAAAACGTCTAAACATTTAATGTGAAAGAGGTGCGAAACTATGCTTCAAAAATTTCCAGCATCTTGTTGATGAGTTTCGGCCAAGCTAAGGGGATTTTCATGCTATGTAAAAATGAATTAAAATATGTGAGGCCACTGAGAATCGAACCCGTGACCTCACCATGTTAAGAGTCATTGAAAGAATGTGAGAAAAAGGGAATGTGGCATGTGGGATTCGAACCAATGTGCCTTGATCCGAAAATGAATTTTTAAAAAAAAAAGAAATGAGAGGAGTGGGATTCGAACCCACCACCTCTCAATCAGATTTAAGGAGCAATAAAAAGAAAAACAAAAGGTTGAGGCGTGTGGGAATCAAACCCACGACCTCTACGCAGAACAAAGGAAAATTAATAATTGAAGTGGAGTTGTTGGGGTTAGAAACCACACCCCCTCGGCCAAAAGGAGAGAAATTAAAGAGAAGGAAATAAAAAGTGAATGAGGTTGTGGGGGTTTGATCCCACATCCTCTCAGTCCCTATGAGCGAAAAATGAAGAGAGAAATTGAGGAAAAATAAAATGAAGGCGTTGGGGAACGACCTTGGGTCCCCAAGCCGTGTGGATCAAATCAAAATAAATAATAATGTAAGTGTTGTCCAAGGGATTCAAAATTTGGTTCCCTTGCCCATATCCATATGGATACATAAGTCATACGTGAATTAAATGTCAAAAAATAATGTTGCCTACTCAGATCAAAATCGAGATCTTGGCATACATAAAAGATGCATAAGTCTTGTACCACATAATCATAGGAAGATTTTAATCGCATAAACGAACTATGAATGAAGCCTCATGGCTTGTATGTATAGACCTTAAGTCTAGCATACGTTTAAAAATAAGTGAATCTAAGATGTATGTAATGGAATGATGAAACTCTAAAAGGGCTAAGTAAGAGTGTGAGATACACTGATGGCCAAGTATATTGGCATATGATGAAATGAACAATGAAATGATGAAACCCTAGGAGGGTTAAGTAAGAGTGTGAAACACACTAAATGGCCATGTGCATTGGCATATGATGAAATGAACATTTACATAATAAGGGGTGATTAATTATGAAGAGAAAATGTGCGAAAGTTAATGAATGTGGTGACAACATGATAAGAGGCTAATGTAAAAGAGGAGAGCAATTTCAAATGATCCTAAGTAAATGTTATCACAACGTACTCACCTATGAGAGTGTAAAGTTAATGAAGAGACAAGTCTCAATGAACACTCTAATGAAAGTATTAAGATCAATATACACTTAATACTAATGATGTGATGAGAAATCATCTATTGAGCTATGATGTCCTCATACTAGAAGCCAATTCCATGACGTATGAGTTTAATGTAATGGAACTTTATACTGAGCACCGATAGACTAGCTATGGGTGGTAATGCCTTCATTCGAGAAGGGCGGAGGTTAGCGTAACTCTCATGAGATGAGACTATCTTGCATACCGGGTATGGGTCTCCTTATATCTCCTAGTCTTCGAACCTATACTGCCAAAATAGGGATCTGGCGGGGTTCGATTCCCATGTACGCTAGCATGTTTTGGGTCACTTTGTCCGGTGATTCCACCTCTTTTCGGTATGGGGGAGACACTGTATTTCATGATGATCACATGATCTATGTCGGTTAAATTTAAAGTTCCCAATGAATGAATGAGGACTTCCTCAAATGATCCACATAATGAAATGATAACAAAGGTGTTAGGCTAGGATAATCAAGAGGAGAGCTAGACATAAGTAATGACACTAGGTCATTCTTGATCATTGTACAGCGAACCCAATGGAAGTCTTTAACTACATCCTAGGTATAGTTGATGTTCACACTTGCCTAAGAACGAAATAAAGTGAAGTACGTATGAATGAATGAAGTAGAGTCTGTGTTTGCTAAAGAAGGTTCCCTACTTGAGGTCCCATATGTTGAGCCCTCATTTTTGAAAGTCTTAATGTCAAGTCCATGATTCCAAGGTCCATGGCATATGAATGAATGATATGAAAGATGTAATGTGCTATATGCAAAACGATATGTGCTATGTTTATGATGTTATGTGCTATATGCAAAACGATATGTGCTATGTGTAAGATGTTATATGCTGTGTGCAGTATGATAAAATGATGATGAACGTTACTCTCATGGCATGACTTTCCTAATCCAAAATTTGAAAGACCACTAACTTTCCTAATCCCAATTTGGGAAGTCCACTAACTTGACTTTTGATAATCATTTGTTAGGAAAGGGCTGTTCTTACTCATGCATGTCCTTGGAGTGTGCTTGCATATACCCATACTTAGTAAAAGTATGTACGAATTCCATACAATTCTACAATTTTAGATGCAGGCACAGGTGGACGCTAGAGCTTACAGGTTGATGTTGCAGCTATCCGGACGTGGAGTTTTCAGCCGAACTTGGTAGGCCCTCATGCTATTGAGGATGTCTACCGTTATTATCTAGCTTAGATGTAGGCTATAGCTAGTGGAGCATGTTCCACGAGTGTTTCTTTCCACTTATTTTCAGACTTTGTATTGGTGTCGTTTTGGCAAAAAAATGTTAAATAAAATTATTATATGATTCTTTCATTTTATTATCTCTTTATTAAATGGTTGATTTGTGAACGCCCATAATGTTAATTAGTATGTACAAATGTATGTTAAGAAACAAAAAGTTTCAAATTTTCTGCTAGAATTAACCTAGATGAAGTAAGTATGACGTATGTAGGCTTGTCTGCAACCTCTGAGAGCTCAACGACACCAGTCTCGTCTGGGGTCTAGATTCCGGTCCTGACATATGGTAAGTACTAGAGTATCCCTAAGTCATTGGAACCATAATCAACCCCTTTAGGACCATCCTAGGTTAAGTATTAGGATGTTTCTTGAATTGTACTAGGTTAGCATAAGAATTTCGGTTTGAACCATTTTATTTAATTAATTAAATGTCCAATTAATTAATTAAGTGACCTAGGGTAATTAGTAAGGTACCCTTAAGTCGTTATAACCATAACTAATCCTTTGGACCATCCTTGGTTAGGTACTAGGTTGTTTTTTTCTTGTCTTAACCGAAATCTGGAAATTATTTTGTGATTTCGGTTTTCCCCTTTAAATTAATTAATTAAGTTGCTAAATTAATTAATTAAGTAGATTAGGTTAATTACTGAAGTACCCTTAAGTCGTTAGGATCTTAACTAACACTTTGGATCATCCTAGGTTAGGTACTAGGTTGTCCCTTTCTTGTCTTAATCCAGATCTTAAAATTTTCTTTTTATTTTCAGTTTTAGCCCTTTTAAATTCATTAATTAATTTGCTAAATTAATTAATTAGGAAACCAAGGGGAATCAATAAAGTACCTATAACTTGTTAGGATCATAAAAATAACCTTTTGGACCATCCTAGGTTAGGTACTAGGTTGTCTCTTTAACTAGTACTAGGTTAGTGTCAACCCAATTTTTGTCCTTGGTTGTCGGGTCCACAAATGGCTCCACTTCGGTGAGTCCTAGTTTATTTAGTTATTTAGGGCAGTAAGTTAGAGTCTATAATTTGTAGGTAGGTTATCCCTTGTGCATGTTTCCCCCCCTAACTACCCTAACCGAATTCGGTTAGGGTGGTCCCCTCCTGTGGCTGCTTCTTCACATGTCTTGCACATGTGCTTGCACATGGGTTGGTTGTAATTTTCATACTAACTATTATTATGGTTCATTTGGGAATGTTTACTTATTGTCCCAGGGACCCTCACTATGTCCTTGGGCACTGCTTAATTTACATGATCATTATAAATGATTATGTGCTATGGTACTAGGCTTGACACTTGGATGCCTAGTACTTTGTGTGATTTGTAAAGACGACCTTTTGATTTGCTTAGGGTCTTAATTTTAGGTACATTCATTAAACAAACACATAGATACTTGAAAATTTGGCTAACACTCTCTATGCCAACATTTTCTACTATGCCCATAATTTTCTAATATGCCCAATATTTCTAAATATTGGGCATTGGGATGCTTACTTACCCCTGATACGCATTCTTAAGAACCTATTGGGATTTTCATTAAATGTATGATTTTCCGGAATGCTACATTATCCCCCCTTAGGAACATTCGTCCCCGAATGACACTTACATATCATTTAAACAAAGAGGGTGACTTTCAAAAGTTACTTTGTCATACTTAAATGTTTCTCTTTTGTGAATATCTGATTCACACTTATTTGGATGATGCATATATTTCAAGCTTGTCTGAAGCTTCATATTTGAGATTGAAGAATTTCCTTCTCAATCACACTTAACTTAATGCACATCACAAATCATGCAACACAGAAAACATGCCTATGCTACACAAAAACAGCAACATAAAATGCAACATAACTTTGTTTTAACTCACATAGTGCTATTATAAGACATACAATTAGGGACTTACCACACCAAATCCACTAAAGCACTTGAACTTAGAGTTTCTTAACATAAACCAAACTTATGAAGAGTATATCTAGCCTCTTATATAACATCTTATTGGCCTTAAGATTTTAACCTAATGACGCCAACTTAATTTCAAAGGGACTTGCCACTATGACATCTACTTCTCTACATACCCCTTCGGCCTTAACACTGTCTCCTATGGGAGTACTAACTAGAAAGATTCATGTAAGATATCAAGAAGTAAATCAAATTGATTAGGCACCAATGGAGTAACCGTAGACAAGGTAGATCCTGGATCTAATAATGCATAAATAGGAACGGAGAAGACAAGAAGGTTACAATTATCCATATCCGGGAACTTCTCTTGTTCCTCTCTTCCTTTCAACGCATAGAACCAGTTTCTCTTGAATGGTTCGGCTACAGCATAAAAATTTGGCCGAGGCTGAGCATCTGCCCTGGCCTGTTGGATTCGAACCACGCCCTTCTTATTTTAACCCAACTCATTTGGAAACTGAAGTCTTAATACCCTGTTTCTATAGTCTATTATAGCATAACACTTATAAAGCAAATCCATTTCTCAGCCATATTCTTGAGTTGGTATGCAGCCAACCTATCCTTATCCCCCTCATCAATACTCATAGAAGGCTTTTAGGCATTACTATGCATTCACCTCCATACGAACAGTCACACTCACCACACATCTTTTCTCCACGTAGGGCATTTCCATTTTGGCCTTTCTTGGGAAGGCCAGATCTTGAGCCTGGTCCCTTAGACCACATGGCCAGCCTAATTCTTGTGTGTATTCTTCTACGCTTTCACACAAGAAGGAAGTTAAATACTTATAATGACACAAAGTGTCAAAGCTCTAGATAGAACGATAAAGAGTAGAAGAGGGGAGAATTTCCTATCATCGCGTAGTCCCTAAGTCATTATTGTGGCGCGCTTCATAGCCATAAGTTAGAAACTACATAACGTGGTAGTGTTGAGCTTTAGATCCTAGTTAATTTAACCTCATGCTCTGATACCAAGTTTGTCACGACTCGGATTTTGGAATCTGGATCGCAACCGGCGTCGTTGACCTCTCAGAGGTCGCAGATAAGCCTCATCTTGCATTCATCACATTCATATGATTATTTTTAGCGGAAAACTTAAAACTTTTAAATGTATGAAGTATATATGGACTTCATATAGTTATTTCATGAATTCATCCTATACTAAGCTTAACATAAATGTAACAACCATTTATCATAAGAATCAATTCGAAACAAAATAATAATATATCATAAATACATTTGCCAAACCTGACCTTATTACAAAAGCTTCAAAAATGAAAGTATGAAGGAAACGCTAGGGACAACATCCACTAGCTTTGTTTAAAACTTAGGCTAGACTAAAATTGTAGCCTCCTCGAAATCAAGAGGACCTACCAAATGGTCTGGAGAAACACTAATGTCCAAACCGTTGCAAGAGTCGTCAATATGTCCCTTAACCTGCATCTATTAAATAGTAAAGAGTAGGAGTTAGTACACCACATGTACTAAGGATGGGTATATGCACACATACACATAAGACTATGCATGATCAAAGAAAGCTCTTCCTAAACGACATGCTATTTCTTGAAAGTCTAGTCACTAGACTTTCTTAATTCGTTGGTTGTGAATTGTGGTATGAATATGATGTATTTTAATGCATTAAAAGCACACAACTCATTTTCTATATGATTACAATATATTAGTATCATCAACATAATTTTAGAACAACTCAGGCAAAGATTTGAGATGTTGATCCTCTTACGCCGAGAGCTCATCTTTGTACACTTAGATTATTTTTCAGTCTTTTTCTTCTTGTTGTTGTGAAGTTCAATAACTCCTTTGGTCCTATGTTTTACCTACAAGTGCAATGATTCATTTTAGTCCCGTACCCACAATGAATCAAGTAAGTAATTCAAGAGATTAAGGAAATGACTTAACTACAATTTGGGGCATGAATATATTTATAAGTCAAAACTTATTTACTATACTCATTATTTAGTTGATTGCAAGATGTGCATAGTTCTTGGGGCTTATCACTAAATCTTATGATCTTGCTTACTTTGGGCATGAATTCTTTATAATACAATCTTTATTAGCTAAATACATTAGTTAATCATTTTGGATAAGCATATTTGAATTCATTATTGTCTTTGTTATTTTCATAATTCAAAAACTATTATAAGCCAAATTAATTTGGCTTTGTTCATTTGCATGACATGAAGATTCATTATTATCTATGCCCTTTACTTATTGTAAACTTCATTGGACATGCTTTGACTATTCTTATAGCAAGTCATTCATTACACTATATATTCATTTCATTTCATAAGCCATTCTTTGTTAATCATTCCATTGATTTCATTACTTTCATGTTAGGGAAGTTATGGGTTATTTATTTAACATTTTCATGTTTTATGCATTATACATTTCATATATACTAGACCTTGGAATTTTGAATGTAACGTTAAGACATCTCAAGTGAGGGTCCAACATATGGGACTTCAACCCAAGGTCCTTCTTTAGCAAACACAGAGTCTACTTCATTTGTTCATTGGTACTTCAAATTATTCATTTCATTCATTCGTAGGCTGATATAAACACCAGCTATACGTAGGATGAATTTTTTAAGACTCTCATCGGGATCATGAAGTGCAATGACCAAGAATGACCTAATGTCACTACTTGAATTTGATTTCACCTCCTGATTGTTTTGCACAAACACCTTCGGTATCATTCATTTCATTATCTTTCATACTTTGAGGAACTCCAACCTTTATCGACATAGATCATGTGAGCATCATGAAATTCGGTGTCTTCCCCACAGCGAAAAGAGGTGGAGCCACTGGCCAAGGTGTAACCAAAACATCCCTAGCTCGCTTAGGTGGAAAACCACTACCTAGTTCCCTATGTTTGAAGCATAGTTCAAAGACTAGGAGATTTAGGGAGACCCATACCCACCTTGGTGGACAGTCTCATCTCATGAGAAATATGTGAACCTCCTCCCTTCCCGAAAGAAGGCATCACCATTTAAACTAGCCTATCGGTGCTCCGTTTAAAGTTTCTATTTACATTCAACTCATACATCAATGAAGCTTGCTTCTAGCATGAGGTGGTCATAGATCATTAGATGATTTTGTCATCTCTTCTTTACGTATCAAGTGTGAATTGTCCTCACACTTACTTATAGAATGTGATTAGATTTATTTACTCTTTTGATGACTTGTTATCATTACTTTACATTGATTAAATGTGAATTTTCCTTACATATCATCCTTACTTTATTTTGATGAATGTGAATTTTCCTTACATATCATCCATAGGTGTTAATGAGACTGGTCTCACACATTCTAACACCTTCATACGTGCGTATTCTTTTAACATAGTAGCTTAGGTGTAAGTGAGAGTTGTCTCATTTCCTTTAACACCCCATTATGGTCACTTAACTTACTTAATTTAGACCCCTTTAATTATGTTATAACTCACGTTACTTACTTACTTTAGTTTAGTAGATTCATATCATCGTTTATGGATGATTAGCACTTCATTCAATGAGTTTCATGAGTTCATATGTCATTTATTTGAAGTATGTTGGGAGTTGTCCCAATGAATTGAATGCCCTTAGTTATGGATTCATTGAATTACTTTAGATGTGCTTATTCATTTGGCATTGCAACATTTTAGTCATATAAGATAGTATAGGGTAATGTTGGAACTTGTCCCACTGATTGATATACCTATAGTATGGATTCATTTTGTTCTGTTGGTCATGCTTAATTTGACATTGCATTATATTGGGCTTATAAGATTGGTGTAAATTTAGTATTGGCCTAGAAAATTTGGAAATGACTTCATAGCCAATTTATTGGCACAAGCCAAACATTCATTCAAATATAGTTTCATGAGATTCTCATTAGCCAATTTTTCCATAATTATTTAAAATCAATAATATAAGCCAATTGCATTCAACTTTAGGGAAAGACATTGTTAGCCATTTTACTGCCATAACCGAAACATTCATTCAACTTATGATTTCATGGAGATCTCTTTAGCCAACCTTATAACATAACTTTAGGCATAACGCTTTTAAACATCTTGGACAGCATCATATTAGCATTTGATGAATATATCATTTTTATAACGTCATATTAACAGCAAGTATGCACAACAGACTGCAACATCTTCATATATAACATTTTCGGACATATCTTTAACATTGTATCATTCTTTTAATTCACATAATAACAGTTAGCATCAAACGAGTCAAATTAATAGGTTCATTCAATCATTATTTAATCAAAAAACATACACATTAAGATCAGCCCACACCACATACCAACAACATGATTTCTAACCTATTCAACATTGAAATCGTAACAACGATACAGGGGAAAGAAGTTCGACAAGAACGACGAGAAACAACCCTAGTTTTCAAGATCTTTGAATCATTCGAAAGAAAGTTCTCTTGGAGAAAGAAGTCAAGGATAGAAACCCATACCTTATGCATAGCTTAATCTACAAAGACCACCTTGAACAAAACCTTGAAATCGCCCTAGAGAAATTGATAATTTTTTTGCCTTTTTCTTGCATTCATTGCTTACTGTTTTGCGTCCTTTTTATCTATGAGTTTGAACGTGATTTTTAGTTTAAGAACTTATCTTAAATCATTCAACTTAGGGTTACTTCAATAAATTAATTAAATAATTACTAAAAAGTCCCTCATAAGTTTACTAAACATAGGAGAATGTTCACTTGACCAAAAATCTGGAATTTTGGTGTTGACTATGGTTTTGGTCAAAATTTTGACTTTATATTATCAATTAAATCTTTAACTTAATTAATTTAGGGACCTATGGTAAGTACTAAAGTACCCCTAATTCATTGGGATCAAAATCAACCCCTTTAGGACCATCCTAGGTTAAGTACTAGGATGTTTCTTGAATTGTACTAGGCTAGCATAAGAATTTAAGTTTGACCCCTTTAATTTAATTAATTAAATTTCTAATTAAATTAATTAAGTGAACCATGGTAATTAATAAGGTACCCTTAAGTCGTTATAACCATAACTAATCCTTTGGATCATTCTAGGTTAGGTACTAGGTTGTCTTTTTCTTGTCTTAACCGATATCTGGAAATTGTTTGTGATTTCGGTTTTTCCCCTTTAAATTAATTAATTAAGTTTCTAAATTAATTAATTATGTATAATAGGGTAATTACTAAAGTACCCTTAAGTCGTTAGGATCTTAACTAAAGCTTTGGACCATCCTAGGTTAGGTACTAGGTTGTCCCTTTCTTGTCTTAACCGAAATCTGAAAATTTCCTTTTTATTTTCGATTTTAGGCCTTTTAAATTAATTGATTAATTTTTTAAATTAATTAATTAGGTAACCAAGAGGAATTATTAAATTACCCCTATGTTGTTAGGGACATAAATAACCATTTGGACCATGCTAGGTTAGGTAATAGGTTGTTTCTTTAACTAGTACTAAATTAGTGTTAACCAAGTTTTGGTCCTAGGTTGTCGGTTGCACTAATGGGTCCAATTAGGTTAATCCTAGGTTATTTAGTTATTTAGGGAAGTGGTTTAGAGTCTAGAATGTTATGGAGGTTAGGCCCCACATAGAGTGGTCCCTTGTGCACGTTTTCCCCCTAACTACCCTAACAGAATTCGGTTAGGGTGGTCCCATCCTTTGGCACCTTCTTCACATGTCTTGCACATGTGCTTAAACATGGGTCTGTTGTACTTTTCTTACTAACTATTATTTATGGTTCATTTGGTAATATTTACTTATTGTCCAAAGGACCCTCACTATGTCCTTGGGCACTGCTTAATATACATGATCATTTTAAATGATCATGTGCTATGGTACTAGGCTTGACACTTGGATGCCTAGTACTTCGTGTGATTTGTAAAGACGACTTTTTAATTAGCTTAGGGTATTCATTTCAGGTACATTCATTACACAAACTCATAGATACTTGAAAATTTAGCTAACACTCTGTAAGCCAACATTTTCTACTATACCCATAATTTTCTAATATGCCCAATATTTCTAAATATTGGTTTGGATGCCGATTTACCCCTGATACGCAATCTCAAGAACCTATTGGTCTTTTCATTAAACGTATGATTTTACGAAATGTTACATCAACATCTTTCTGGTAAACACATATTGGAGACTCTTATGGTCGGTATGGACATCAACATGGACACCATACAAGTAATGCCTCCATATTTTCAAGGAAAATACCACGGCTGCTAACTCAAGGTCATGAGTTGGATAATTCATCTCTTGAACCATAAGTTGTCTAGAAGCATAGGCAATCACCTTTACATGTTGCATAGCACACACCCTAAACTCACTCGGGATGCGTCACAATACACAACAAAACCCTTTGTACCTTCTAGTAAGGTAAATACTAGAGAGAAAGTAAGGCTATCCTTCAACATATGGAAGCTACTCTCACATTCCTCCGACCAGTCAAATTTCTTACACTTTTGGGTCAAAGTATTCAAGGGAGATGCAATGGACGCAAAACCCTCCACAAACCTCCGATAATAACCCGTTAAACCCAAGAAACTCCTAATGTCGGTTGGAGTCAATGGTATAGGCCAATTTTTTACCGCCTCCATTTTGCTTTGATCAACCTCAACTCGCTCAGAGAGATGATATGACCAAGAAATGTCACCGACCTCAACCAAAACTCACATTTGCTATACTTGGCAAATAATTGATGTTTTTTAAGTACTTGCAACACCATCCTCAAATGGTTCATGTGCTCACCCTCATTTTACGAATATACCAAGATGTCGTCAATGAAGACAATGACAAAGGAATCTAAGTAATTTTGAAACACCCTATTCATAAGGACGATAAACGCCGCCGAAGCATTAATGAGAAAAAACGTCAGTACTAGGAACTCATAATGACCATATCTAGTCTGAAATGCCGTCTTTAGTATATCCTCACCTATCACCCTAAGTTAGTGGTACCCCGACCTCACGTCAATCTTGGAAAAGTAGATTGCCCCTAGGAGTTGATCAAACAAGTCGTCAATCCAAGGGACAGGATATTTGTTCTTGATTGTTACTTTATTGAGTTGGGGGTAATCAATACACATTCTTAATGACCCACCCTTCTTCTTCAGAAACAAAATCGGAGCACCCCATGGAGAAATACTACGTCTTATGAATCCTTTGTCTAGTAAATCTTTGAGTTGTGCCTTCAACTCTTTCAATTCAGCCGGAGCCATCCGATAAGGAGGAATTGAAATGGGATTTGTATCCGCCAGAAAATCGATACCAAATTCACTAGGATTTGTATCCGCTAGAAAATCGATACCAAATTCTCGTTCGGGAGGAATACCGGGAAGATCATTAGGAAAGACCTCCGCAAATTCACTCACTATGGGGACCAGCGCAATGGAAGGAATTTTGGAGTTTAGATGTTGAACTCTTACAACATGCTATAGACACCCTTTAGAGATCATTTTTCATGCTTTAAGACAAGAGATGATACGACCCCTAGGAATAGAGTTTCCCCCCTTCCACTCTACAACGGGTTCTTTTGGAAAGTTAAACTTCATCACCCGTGTTCTACAATCACTAGAGGAAAAACAAGCATACAACCAATCATACCCACATTAATATAAAAATCAAGCATATCAATTTGTACTAGTTCAACATAAGAAACTCTATTGGGCAACATTGTAGGACAATTTCTATACACTCTTTTTGCAACAACCGACTCCCCCACCGGAGTAGACACTATAAAAGGTTCATGCAAAATATCGGGCAAAATTTCAACCTTATTGGCTACTAGAGGAATAACAAATGATAAAGTAGCACCGAGATCAAGGAAGTCATATACATCAATAGAGAATAATATCAACATACCGGTCACCACATCGGGAGAAGTCTCTTGCTTACCCCTAGAGTGGAGAGCATAGAAGCTGTTCTTATTTGGAGCCTCATTTGAACACCTTGCTTGAGCTTTACCACTACCCTCATCTTGACCCCTCACATTAGGGCAATCCCTAACCTTGTCCCCAGTTTTACCACAACTAAATCAATTGTCCGTTTCCTTGAGGCAATCACTATAATGCTTCTTGCCACACCTTCCACAAGTTGTCTTCTCGGTTGGTGAACTAGTACCTTTCCCTTCTTAGGCTTAGGGTTAGACACCGTATCACCACAAGTCTTAGGGAACTTGGAAGGAAATTGATTAGAAACCTGCTTCTTAAACCTAGGCTTGTCTTGTATTTCAAGCCTATTCTTTTAAGAACCTCCATCAAAAGATCTTGCGCTCTTAGCGTATCTACTTTTCCTCTTAGCCCTTGCCTCTTCCACATGCTTGGCATGCACCATAAGACGAGAACTGTTCATGTTTTCATGTAGCATGGATGAATGACATTCCTCTTGCAAATCATCCAACACCCCCGTTACAAAGCATCTCATTTCATCTCTAGGGTCGGAAACCAAAGAAGGAGCATATTTTGACAATTTAGTGAATTTCAAGGAGTATTCATGGACACTCATACCTCCTTAGAAAAGGTTATAAACTCCACCACTTTAGCTTCCCTCATCTCCCCAGGAAAGAATCAATCAAGAAAATCCTTCTTGAAGATCTCCCAAGTCAATGGACCACCCCTCAATGGAATATTATCTCTCCATTAGACAAACCATTCTTGACCTACGTCCTTGAGTTGATAAGTGGCCAACTCGGCCTTCTCACTTGTGGACAACCCCATAGCCAAGAGTATCTTATAGACTTCATCGAAGAACTCTTGGGGGTCTTCTTCAACCTTTGACTTGTAGAAAGTAGAAGGGTTCATCCGAGTGATGTCCCTTAGACGGGAGGCAATAGCAACAACTTATTGATTTGGATGGGGTACAATCTCCCGATTATCTTGGGCCGTCATATCTTGGGAATGTGTAGTTACGGCTTGGGACAATCGGATAAGGGATGCCCTTATATCACCATCCATCAAGGGTGGAGGATTAACTGGAGCTTGTTCAACATTAGCTTCTTCTTCAAGAGAAGGAACTTGATCGCCATGGGGAGGAGCTCCCGCATTGGAAATCTCCTCTTCTAGCCTTCGTACCGCATTCCTTCGAGTGTTCATTTTTCCTATAATTACAATAATAGGATTAGATGCAAAAGCACACCATAAGTATACTCTAATGACACGATATAAGTTTCCAAGAATGTGAGTTTCCTAGGCATCTCGTAGGTTACTATTCATAAGTGTGGCGTTCTTAAGAATTATGAATACAAACTTACATAGACGTTGTTGAGAGAGACATTGACTCTAAGATAATTCAACGTCATGCTCTGATACAAAATTTGTCAAATCCGGGTTTACCCCCTAGACGCAACCGGCGTTATCGTCCTATTTGAGTACTTAGACTAGGCTCTTAGATTACATCATTACATTCATAGGTCAAACACTACACCATTTTAGGCCTAAAGCAACACTAAGTCAAGACAACGCTTGTAAAGTGTTGCCTAAACCTTTCTAGGATACACTTTTAAAGTGTAGACCTAGCTTTTAGCTTTTGGCCACGATAATATTGCCAGCACTTATAAAACATGCTCTTTAGTAGTATAGACTACACTTTATAAGTGTTGTCATATCATAATATAGTTGGCCACACTTATTTATCTAAATGACTACACTTTTAAAGTGTTCAATTTTATAATTATAAAAACAACACTTGCCAAGTGTAGCCTTGTAGTTTTCACTAAAATATTTTTCTCCCTCCAACAAATTTAACTCTCCCTCCCAATTTTATTGACCAAAAAAATTCATAAACAATAAAAAAAGCTCTCCAACTCTCTAAAAGAGATTCTAGTTGCCCTAGATCTGAAATATTGGAGACATTAAATACATTTGTTTTTAATTAGCGGTGGACTCTCCATGGGATAGCTGTAGAAGAACTTGCCATATCTCTCGTTCCTTCTTATACTCATCCATCGTCTCTATAGTCTAAAATTTTGCAAGCGGTGCTGCAATTTCAGAACAACATCGTTACTTCACAAATGGGGATTCTTTGATTATTTCCAAGATAATTTTTTGTACGGCAGCTATGCATCTATGGTTTTACCAGTGACCCATTTATTTTCATTTGTCGATTTGAACTCTATCCCTACCTATTAGAAATTTGAATCTACTTCCAAAGTTTTGAGTAAATCAGGTTGCGGCTGTTGTTGTTAGGATTTCTATATTTTTCATGTTTTTGAGAAGTGGTTTACCGATAATACTTTGCTTCGAAGGAAAAACATCTGGCTTCATTGACTCTGCTTCAGGTAGGGTTTCGATTATCCCTCAAATTTTGGCAATTTCTGAATGTTTTGCTCTTCCACAACCTTTTGTCATAATGTGTGTGTGGAAGAGGAGTTGTTCTCTTTTCTAATTTCTTTGGAGAATTTAAATTTTGAGTTAATTTTATTCCAAATTTTTGATATGTTTTGATAATATTTTATATGATGTTTCAGTAATTTCTTTTTCGACTAGTTTCTATCATTGTAGGATTGAAACTTGAATTAAGAACCAATAATTTTTATTCGAGGTTTTGTCGTATCTATATAGTGTAATAGAGTTTTTTTTCTTCTTATGAACCTTCCTGGAGGAGCTTTGTCAATTTTTCTTTCACTAGTTTATACATTTGCAGAATTGGAACTTAAATTAAGAATAAGTAGTTTTAATCTAGGTCTGCCCGTTTCTGTGTAGTTTAATAGAGTTTGTTTTTTTCTTGTTATGAGCCATTCTTGAGGAGCTTTGTCACAAAGCATAGAGCAGCCAAAATGTGTCTAGCCCACATTCATAAATGGTAAAATTGTTAGTATTTTAGGACATTCTTTAGGACAGTCAATAGTTAGTACTACAGGACATTCTTTAAACTTTTTTTCATCGAGTTATTTAGGGGTTGAGATTATGGCATTCTGGTGTTTCCCAAGTTTTTGATTTCATTTGTATTATTCAGGTTAATGAGCTGTTAAAACTCTAAAAAGATCAGTTATATTCTGTTTTCGCAATTCTTATTTTTGTGATAGCAAGGTTTGTTTAGTTTTACTTGAGAGACTTGGAGAGATAGTGTGCACCTGTTTAATATATTTGGAGAACATGTTTTGTTGCTCTGCTCTATTCAATATTGTTATCTTGAAAGGTTTACTATCTTTTTGATCAATTTTTATCACAACTTACTCTAAGGGCTACCAAATGAACAGGTTGAGCTAAAATTATATTAGTTGAATGAGTTAAATCATAAAATGAGCGTGTGGTAACCCTAAAAGCTCATTTGATATTTTGATGGTATTCGATGGTGACTTGATACGCAATGTGGCATAAATTTACCTAACACGCGCATGGTTTGGTTTAGTATATTTTCATTGGCAGATGTATTGTCCATAATAATTGTATGCCTTCTGTTTTAAATTGTTTTATGGCATCTAACAATTCTTCAAAGTTATAGAAAAAGATAAATAGTAACACGTAGAGTGAATTAGGTTTTGGCCTACTAATCTCAGAGAAAGAAAGCTCGGTTTCACCAGGTCACAGCCAAGGCAAGCTATGGTTCTTGGAGGGCCTTCAGTCCATTTCTTATTACAGTTTGTAGAAACAACAAGTGGTTTTCTATTTGTGCATTTAGTTTGAACAATATATGATTTTTTTGTTGTGTGAAGGGATAAGTTTACTTCCTATTTATAGCAGTAGAAACAGTTGAAAGGTTGTGACACCAGAAACTTTGGTTTCTTTTCCCTCTAATCTGATCCCAACCAGATGAGAATGTGAATTCTCCATTTGCATTGGATTTCCAGATTGGTTGATCAGAAACCATGAGCTTGTAGTGAATTTGAGTTGCAATAATGGTAGAAACTTCAAGCTTTTTAGACACAAACTTTTTCTTCCTTTCAACTTTTTGATAATTATAGAATATTTATGGTGCGTTGAAAAGTTTATTAGCATCTGAAGGTGCAATTTTTTGTATTAGAAGTCACCTGGCATTCGAATACTTTCATGGATATGTGGATTGATTTCTTACTTTATTGTTATAGTTTAGTATTGCTACTATTTATAATGCATGATTCTCCTAGTGCTGCTGATATACCGTGGTTTCACGGTATAATTAATTCTTTTTCCTTAAGTTTAGTGTGTCCGAAAGTCTTTTTGTGCTGATTATTATATAATTTTCTTTTTGTTTTGCAGGAAATCTGTCCAAAGCTGAATGCGGAGATTTTGAGCGAAAAAATGCAGAAGAGACCACCTACGGAGCTTATGACGGTCCGTCGTGCTTGTGACGGTCCGTAGGTGGCAGCGTAGTGAAGCTGCTGAAGAAGATGGGGAAGTCTGACCAAGTGTGGGGTTACGAAGCTTGTGACGGTCGGTCGTGTCTATGACGGTCCGTCCTGCAGTTCGTCATGGATTTCAGAGAAGTAATCCCAGTACCCAGATTCCAAGAGTTGAAGTGTTTTGAAACGAAGACCCTCGACGGACCGTTGTGTCTATGACGGTCCGTCATACTTGCCGTCGAGGGTGGTGAAGAGAGAAGCAGAAGAAATTGCACAAGTATGGGACGACGGAGTTCATGACGGTCCGTCGTGACCACGACGGTCCGTCGCGTTGTCCGTCGACCCAGCCGCGTTTTGGCAAATTTCCAGCAAACTGAGTCCTTGTTTAATTAGGTTTTTATTTTTTATAAATAGTTCAAAAAACCTCGTTTTTGAGGT